>NC_092377.1:300000-440697 GCF_030028105.1 Mobula birostris | reverse complement strand
CCCTGGTGTATTCTCCCACTCACAGTGACAGAGTCTCCACTTTAATCTCCCATTCACAGTGACAGAGTCCCCAGTGTAATCTCCCACTCACCGTGACAGATTCCCCAGTGTAATCTTCCACTCACCGTGACAGAGTCCCCAGTGTAATCTCCCACTCAGAGTGAAACAGTCCCCGGTGTAATCTCTCCCTTACCGTGACAGAGTCCACGGTGTAATCTCCCACTCACAGTGACAGAGTCCCCGGTGTAATCTCTCCCTCACAGTGACAGAGTTCCCAGTGTAATCTCCCACTCACAGTGACAGTGTCCCCGGTGTAATCTCCCACTCACCGTGACAGAGACCCCAGTGCAATCTCCCAATCACAGTGACAGAGTCCCCAGTGTAATCTCCCAGTCACAGTGATAGAGTCCCCAGTGAAAACACCCATTCACCATGACAGAGCCCCGGTGTAATCTCCCACTCACAGTGACACAGTCCCCGGTGTGATCTCCCACTCACAGTGACAGAGTCCCCAGTGTAATCTCCCATTCACAGTGACACCGTCCCCAGTGTTTCTCTCCCTCACCGTGACAGAGTCCCCAGTGTAATCTCCCACTCACCGTGACAGAGTCCCCAGTGTAATCTCCAATTCACAGTGACACAGTCTCCGATGTAATCTCCCATTCACAGTGATAGAGTCCCCAGTGTAATCTCCCATTCACGGTGACACAGTCCCCAGTGTAATCTCTCCCCCCCCCCCCGTGACAGAGTCCCCAGTGTAATCTCCCACTCACAGTGACAGAGTCCCCGGTGTAATCTCTCCCCCACCGTGACAGAGTCCCCAGTGTAATCTCCCATTCACAGTGACAGAGTCCCCAGTGTAATCTCCCATTCACAGTGACAGAGTCCCCGGTGAAATCTCTCCCATTCACAGTGACAGAGTCCCCGGTGCAATCTCTCCCTCACCGTGACAGAGTCCCCAGTGTAATCTCCCACTCACAGTGACAGAGTCGTTGGTATAATTGCTCCCACACTGTGACAGAGTCACCGGAGTAATCACCCCCTCACAGTGACAGAGTCACCAGTGTAATCTCCCATTCACTGTGACAGAGTACCCGGTGAAATCTCTCCCATTCACAGTGACCGAGTCCCCGGTGTTATCTCCCACTCACAGAGACAGAGTCCACAGTGTAATCTCCCACTCATAGTGACAGAGTCCCCGGTGTAATCTCTCACTCACGGTGACAGAGTTCCCAGTGTAATCTCCCACTCACTGTGACAGAGTCCCCAGTGTAATCTCGCATTCACAGTGACAGAGTCCCCAGTGTAATCTCTCCCTCACCGTGACAGAATCCCCAGTGTAATCTCCCAATCACAGTGACAAATTCCCCGGTGTAATCTCTCCCTCACCGTGACAGATTCCACGGTGTAATCTCCCATTCACAGTGACAGAGTCCGCAGTGTAATCTCTCCCTCACCGTGACAGAGTCCCCAGTGTATTCTCCCACTCACTGTGACAGAGTCCCCAGTGTAAGCTTGCATTCACAGTGACAGAGTCCCCAGTGTAATCTCTCCCTCACCGTGACTGTGTCCCTGGTGTATTCTCCCACTCACAGTGACAGAGTCTCCACTGTAATCTCCCATTCACAGTGACAGAGTCTCCAGTGTAATCTCCCACTCACCATGACAGAGTCCCCAGTGTAATCTCGCATTCACAGTGACAGAGTCCCCAGAGTAAACTCCCACTCAGAGTGACACAGTCCCCGGCGTAATCTCTCCCTCACCGTGACAGAGTCCCCAGTGTACTCTCCCACTCACAGTGACAGAGTCTCCAGTGTAATCTCCCATTCACAGTGACAGAGTCCCCGGTGTAATCTCCCACTCACAGTGACAGAGTCCCCGGTGTAATCTCCCACTCACAGTGACAGAGTCCACGGTGTAATCTCCCACTCTCAGTGACAGAGTCCCCGGTGTAATCTCCCACTGACCGTGACAGAGTCCCCAGTGTAATCTCCCTTTCACAGTGACAGAGTCCCCAGTGTAATCTCCCAATCACAGTGACAAAGTCCACGGTGAAATCTCCCATTCACAGTGACACAGAGTCCCCTGTGTAATCTCTCCATCACAGTGACAGAGTCCAAAGTGTAATCGCCCATTCACAGTGACACAGTCCCCGGTGTAATCTCTCCCCCACCGTGACAAAGTGCCCAGTGTAATCTCCCATTCACAGTACAGAGTCCCCAGTGTAATCTCCCACTCACAGTGACAGAGTCCCTGGTGTAATCTCTCCCTCACATTGACAGAGTCCCCAGTGTAATCTCCCACTCACAGTGACAGAGTCCCCGGTGTAATCTCTCCCTCACAATGACAGAGTCGCCAGTGTAATCTCCCATTCACAGTGACAGAGTCCCCGGTGCAATCTCTCCCTCACCGTGACAGAGTCCCCGGTGTAATCTCCCACTTACAGTGACAGAGTCCCTGGTATAATTGCTCCCACACTGTGACAGAGTCACCGGAGTAATCACCCCCTCACAGTGACAGAGTCACCAGTGTAATCTCCCATTCACTGTGACAGAGTACCCGGTGAAAACTCTCCCATTCACAGTGACCGAGTCCCCGGTGTTATCTCCCACTCACAGAGACAGAGTCCACAGTGTAATCTCCCACTCATAGTGACAGAGTCCCCGGTGTAATCTCTCACTCACGGTGACAGAGTTCCCAGTGTAATCTCCCACTCACTGTGACAGAGTCCCCAGTGTAATCTCGCATTCACAGTGACAGAGTCCCCAGTGTAATCTCTCCCTCACCGTGACAGAATCCCCAGTGTAATCTCCCAATCACAGTGACAAATTCCCCGGTGTAATCTCTCCCTCACCGTGACAGATTCCACGGTGTAATCTCCCATTCACAGTGACAGAGTCCGCAGTGTACTCTCTCCCTCACCGTGACAGAGTCCCCAGTGTATTCTCCCACTCACTGTGACAGAGTCCCCAGTGTAAGCTTGCATTCACAGTGACAGAGTCCCCAGTGTAATCTCTCCCTCACCGTGACAGTGTCCCTGGTGTATTCTCCCACTCACAGTGACAGAGTCTCCACTGTAATCTCCCATTCACAGTGACAGAGTCCCCAGTGTAATCTCCCACTCACCGTGACAGATTCCCCAGTGTAATCTTCCACTCACCGTGACAGAGTCCCCAGTGTAATCTCCCACTCAGAGTGAAACAGTCCCCGGTGTAATCTCTCCCTTACCGTGACAGAGTCCACGGTGTAATCTCCCACTCACAGTGACAGAGTCCCCGGTGTAATCTCTCCCTCACAGTGACAGAGTTCCCAGTGTAATCTCCCACTCACAGTGACAGTGTCCCCGGTGTAATCTCCCACTCACCGTGACAGAGACCCCAGTGCAATCTCCCAATCACAGTGACAGAGTCCCCAGTGTAATCTCCCAGTCACAGTGATAGAGTCCCCAGTGAAAACACCCATTCACCGTGACAGAGCCCCGGTGTAATCTCCCACTCACAGTGACACAGTCCCCGGTGTGATCTCCCACTCACAGTGACAGAGTCCCCAGTGTAATCTCCCATTCACAGTGACACCGTCCCCAGTGTTTCTCTCCCTCACCGTGACAGAGTCCCCAGTGTAATCTCCCACTCACCGTGACAGAGTCCCCAGTGTAATCTCCAATTCACAGTGACACAGTCTCCGATGTAATCTCCCATTCACAGTGATAGAGTCCCCAGTGTAATCTCCCATTCACGGTGACACAGTCCCCAGTGTAATCTCTCCCCCCCCCCCCCCGTGACAGAGTCCCCAGTGTAATCTCCCACTCACAGTGACAGAGTCCCCGGTGTAATCTCTCCCCCACCGTGACAGAGTCCCCAGTGTAATCTCCCATTCACAGTGACAGAGTCCCCAGTGTAATCTCCCATTCACAGTGACAGAGTCCCCGGTGAAATCTCTCCCATTCACAGTGACAGTCCCCAGTGTAATCTCTCCCCCCCCCCCCCGTGACAGAGTCCCCAGTGTAATCTCCCACTCACAGTGACACAGTCCCCGGTGTAATCTCTCCCCCACCGTGACAGAGTCCCCAGTGTAATCTCCCATTCACAGTGACAGAGTCCCCAGTGTAATCTCCCACTCACAGTGACAGAGTCCCCAGTGTAACCTCCCACTCACAGTGACAGAGTCCCCGGTGTAATCTCTCCCTCACTGTGACAGAGTCCCCAGTGTAATCTCCCATTCATAGTGACACAGTCCCCGGTGTAATCTCTGCCTCACAGTGACAGAGTTCCCGGTGTAATCTCCCATTCACAGTGACAGGGTCCCCAGTGTAATCTCTCCCTCACCATGACAGAGTACCCAGTGTAATCTCCCATTTACAGTGACACAGTCCCGGTTGTAATCTCTCCCTCACCGTGACAGAGTCCCTAGTATAATCTCTCCCTCACCGTGACAGAGTCCCCAGTGTAATCTCCCACTCACAGTGACAGAGTCCCCGGTGTAATCTCTCCCGCACCGTGACAGAGTCCCCGGTGTAATCTCCGATTCACAGTGACAGAGTCCCCAGTGTAATCTCTCTCTCACTGTCACAGAGTCCCCAGTGTAATCTCCCACTCAGAGTGACACAGTCCCCGGTGTAATTTCTCCCTCACCATGACAGAGTCCCCAGTGTAATCTCCCACTCACAGTGACACAGTCCCCGGTGGAATCTCTCCCCCACTGTGACAGAGTCCCCAGTGTAATCTCCCATTCACAGTGACAGAGTCCCCAATGTAATCTCCCACTCACAGTGACAGAGTCCCCAGTGTAATCTCCCATTCACAGTGACAGAGTACCCAGTGAAATCTCTCCCATTCACAGTGACAGTCCCCAGTGTAACCTCCCACTCACAGTGACAGAGTCCCCAGTGTAACCTCCCACTCACAGTGACAGAGTCCCCGGTGTAATCTCTCCCTCACTGTGACAGAGTCCCCAGTGTAATCTCCCACTCACAGTGACAGAGTCCCCAGTGGAATCTCCCATTCATAGTGACAGAGTCCCTGGTGAACTCTCCCACTCACAGTGACAGAGTCCCGGGTGTAATCTCCCAGTCACAGTGACACAGTCCCCGGTGTAATCTCTGCCTCACAGTGACGGAATTCCCGGTGTAATCTCCCATTCACAGTGACAGGGTCCCCAGTGTAATCTCTCCCTCACCATGACAGAGTCTCCAGTGTAATCTCCCATTTACAGTGACACAGTCCCGGTTGTAATCTCTCCCTCACCGTGACAGAGTCCCTAGTATAATCTCTCCCTCACCGTGACAGAGTCCCCAGTGTAATCTCCCACTCACAGTGACAGAGTCCCCGGTGTAATCTCTCCCGCACCGTGACAGAGTCCCCGGTGTAATCTCCGATTCACAGTGACAGAGTCCCCAGTGTAATCTCTCTCTCACCGTCACAGAGTCCCCAGTTTAATCTCCCACTCAGAGTGACACAGTCCCCGGTGTAATTTCTCCCTCACCATGACAGAGTCCCCAGTGTAATCTCCCATTCACAGTGACAGAGTCCCCAGTGTAATCTCTCCCTCACCGTGACATAGTCCCCAGTGTAATCTCCCAATCACAGTGACACAGTCACCGGTGTAATCTCTCCCTCACTGTGACAGAGTCCCCATTGTAATCTCCCACTCACAGTGACAGAGTCCCCAGTGTAATCTCCCACTCACAGTGACAGAGTACCCAGTGTAATCTCCCATTCCCAGTGACAGAGTCCCCGGTGTAATCTCCCACTCACTGTGACACAGTCCCCTGTATAATCACTACCTCACAGTTACAGAGTCCCCAGTGTAATCTTTCCCTCACAGGGACACAGTCCCCTGTGTAATCTCTCCCTCACAGTTACAGAGTCCCAAGTGTAATCTCCCACTCACAGTGACAGAGTCCCCAGTGTAATCTCCCATTCACAGTGACACTATCCCCAGTGTAATCTCCCACTCACAGTGACAGAGTCCCCAGTGTAATCTCCCATTCACAGTGACACTATCACCAGTGTAATCTCCCACTCACAGTGACAGATTCCCAGTTTAATCTCGCATTCACAGTGACAGAGTCCCCAGTGTATTCTCCCACTCACCGTGACAGAGTCCCCGGTGTAATCTCGCATTCACAGTGACAGAGTCCCCAGTGTAATCTCCCACTCACAGTGACAGAGTCCCAAGTGTAATCTCCCATTCACAGTGACAGTGTCCCTGGTGTATTCTCCCACTCACAGTGACAGAGTCCCCAGTGTAATCTCCCACTCACCGTCACAGAGTCCCCAGTGTAATCTCGCATTCACAGTGACAGAGTCCCCAGTTTAATCTCCCACTCAGAGTGACAGAGTCCCCACGGTAATCTCCCATTCACAGTGACAGTGTCCCCAGTGTAATCTCCCACTCACAGTGAAATAGACCCTGGTGTAATCTCTCCCTTACCGTGACAGAGTCCACGGTGTAATCTCCCACTCACAGTGACAGAGTCCACAGTGCAATCTCCCACTCACAGTGACAGAGTCCCCAGTGTAATCTCACATTCACAGTGACACAGTCCCCGGTGTAATCTCTCCCCCACCATGACAGTGTCCCCAGTGTAATCTCCCACTCACAGTGAAATAGACCCTGGTGTAATCTCTCCCTTACCGTGACAGAGTCCCCGGTGTAATCTCCCACTCACTGTGACACAGTCCCCTGTGTAATCACTCCCTCAAAGTTACAGAGACCCCAGTGTAATCTTTCCCTCACAGGGACACAGTCCCCGGTGTAATCTCTCCCTCACAGTTACAGGGTCCCAAGTGTAATCTCCCACTCACAGTGACAGAGTCCCCAGTGTAATCTCCCATTCACAGTGACACTATCCCCAGTGTAATCTCCCACTCACAGTGACACTATCACCAGTGTAATCTCCCACTCACAGTGACAGATTTCCAGTTTAATCTCGCATTCACAGTGACAGAGTCCCCAGTCTATTCTCCCACTCACCGTGACAGAGTCCCCGGTGTAATCTCGCATTCACAGTGACAGAGTCCCCAGTGTAATCTCCCATTCACAGTGACAGAGTCCCCAGTGTAATCTCCCATTCACAGTGACAGAGTCCCCAGTGTAATCTCTCCCTCACCGTGACAGTGTCCCTGGTGTATTCTCCCACTCACAGTGACAGAGTCTCCACTGTAATCTCCCATTCACAGTGACAGAGTCTCCAGTGTAATCTCCCACTCACCATGACAGAGTCCCCAGTGTAATCTCGCATTCACAGTGACAGAGTCCCCAGTGTAATCTCCCACTTACCGTGACAGATTCCCCAGTGTAATCTTCCACTCACCGTGACAGAGTCCCCAGTGTAATCTCCCACTCAGAGTGAAACAGTCCCCGGTGTAATCTCTCCCTTACCGTGACAGAGTCCACGGTGTAATCTCCCACTCACAGTGACAGAGTCCCCGGTGTAATCTCTCCCTCACAGTGACAGAGTTCCCAGTGTAATCTCCCACTCACAGTGACAGTGTCCCCGGTGTAATCTCCCACTCACCGTGACAGAGACCCCAGTGCAATCTCCCAATCACAGTGACAGAGTCCCCAGTGTAATCTCCCAGTCACAGTGATAGAGTCCCCAGTGTAAACACCCATTCACCGTGACAGAGCCCCGGTGTAATCTCCCACTCACAGTGACACAGTCCCCGGTGTAATCTCCCACTCACAGTGACAGAGTACCCAGTGTAATCTCCCATTCCCAGTGACAGAGTCCCCGGTGTAATCTCCCACTCACTGTGACACAGTCCCCTGTGTAATCACTCCCTCACAGTTACAGAGTCCCCAGTGTAATCTTTCCCTCACAGGGACACAGTCCCCTGTGTAATCTCTCCCTCACAGTTACAGAGTCCCAAGTGTAATCTCCCACTCACAGTGACAGAGTCCCCAGTGTAATCTCCCATTCACAGTGACACTATCCCCAGTGTAATCTCCCACTCACAGTGACAGAGTCCCCAGTGTAATCTCCCATTCACAGTGACACTATCACCAGTGTAATCTCCCACTCACAGTGACAGATTCCCAGTTTAATCTCGCATTCACAGTGACAGAGTCCCCAGTGTATTCTCCCACTCACCGTGACAGAGTCCCCGGTGTAATCTCGCATTCACAGTGACAGAGTCCCCAGTGTAATCTCCCACTCACAGTGACAGAGTCCCAAGTGTAATCTCCCATTCACAGTGACAGTGTCCCTGGTGTATTCTCCCACTCACAGTGACAGAGTCCCCAGTGTAATCTCCCACTCACCGTCACAGAGTCCCCAGTGTAATCTCGCATTCACAGTGACAGAGTCCCCAGTTTAATCTCCCACTCAGAGTGACAGAGTCCCCACGGTAATCTCCCATTCACAGTGACAGTGTCCCCAGTGTAATCTCCCACTCACAGTGACACAGTCCCCGGTGTAATCTCTCCCCCACCGTGACAGTGTCTCCAGTGTAATCTCCCACTCACAGTGAAATAGACCCTGGTGTAATCTCTCCCTTACCGTGACAGAGTCCCCGGTGTAATCTCCCACTCACTGTGACACAGTCCCCTGTGTAATCACTCCCTCAAAGTTACAGAGACCCCAGTGTAATCTTTCCCTCACAGGGACACAGTCCCCGGTGTAATCTCTCCCTCACAGTTACAGGGTCCCAAGTGTAATCTCCCACTCACAGTGACAGAGTCCCCAGTGTAATCTCCCATTCACAGTGACACTATCCCCAGTGTAATCTCCCACTCACAGTGACACTATCACCAGTGTAATCTCCCACTCACAGTGACAGATTTCCAGTTTAATCTCGCATTCACAGTGACAGAGTCCCCAGTCTATTCTCCCACTCACCGTGACAGAGTCCCCGGCGTAATCTCTCCCTCACCGTGACAGAGTCCCTAGTGTACTCTCCCACTCACAGTGACATAGTCTCCAGTGTAATCTCCCACTCACAGTGACAGAGTCCCCGGTGTAATCTCTCCCTCACTGTGACAGAGTCCCCATTGTAATCTCCCACTCAAAGTGACAGAGTCCCCATTGTAATCTCCCACTCACAGTGACAGAGTCCCCAGTGTAATCTCCCACTCACAGTGACAGAGTACCCAGTGTAATCTCCCATTCCCAGTGACAGAGTCCCCGGTGTAATCTCCCACTCACTGTGACACAGTCCCCTGTGTAATCACTCCCTCACAGTTACAGAGTCCCCAGTGTAATCTTTCCCTCACAGGGACACAGTCCCCTGTGTAATCTCTCCCTCACAGTTACAGAGTCCCAAGTGTAATCTCCCACTCACAGTGACAGAGTCCCCAGTGTAATCTCCCATTCACAGTGACACTATCCCCAGTGTAATCTCCCACTCACAGTGACAGGGTCCCCAGTGTAATCTCCCATTCACAGTGACACTATCACCAGTGTAATCTCCCACTCACAGTGACAGATTCCCAGTTTAATCTCGCATTCACAGTGACAGAGTCCCCAGTGTATTCTCCCACTCACCGTGACAGAGTCCCCGGTGTAATCTCGCATTCACAGTGACAGAGTCCCCAGTGTAATCTCCCACTCACAGTGACAGTGTCCCTGGTGTATTCTCCCACTCACAGTGACAGAGTCCCCAGTGTAATCTCCCACTCACCGTCACAGAGTCCCCAGTGTAATCTCGCATTCACAGTGACAGAGTCCCCAGTTTAATCTCCCACTCAGAGTGACAGAGTCCCCACGGTAATCTCCCATTCACAGTGACAGTGTCCCCAGTGTAATCTCCCACTCACAGTGAAATAGACCCTGGTGTATTCTCTCCCTTACCGTGACAGAGTCCACGGTGTAATCTCCCACTCACAGTGACAGAGTCCACAGTGCAATCTCCCACTCACAGTGACAGAGTCCCCAGTGTAATCTCACATTCACAGTGACACAGTCCCTGGTGTAATCTCTCCCCCACCGTGACAGAGTCCCCAGTGTATTCTCCCACTCACAGTGACAGAATCCCCAGTGTAATCTCTCCCTCACCGTGACAGAGTCCCCAGAGTAAACTCCCACTCAGAGTAACACAGGCCCCGGCGTAATCTCTCCCTCACCGTGACAGAGTCCCCAGTGTACTCTCCCACTCACAGTGACAGAGTCTCCAGTGTAATCTCCCATTCACAGTGACAGAGTCCCCGGTGTAATCTCCCACTCACAGTGACAGAGTCCCCGGTGTAATCTCCCACTCACAGTGACAGAGTCCACGGTGTAATCTCCCACTCTCAGTGACAGAGTCCCCGGTGTAATCTCCCACTGTCCGTGACAGAGTCCCCAGTGTAATCTCCCTTTCACAGTGACAGAGTCCCCAGTGTAATCTCCCAATCACAGTGACAAAGTCCACGGTGAAATCTCCCATTCACAGTGACACAGAGTCCCCTGTGTAATCTCTCCATCACAGTGACAGAGTCCAAAGTGTAATCGCCCATTCACAGTGACACAGTCCCCGGTGTAATCTCTCCCCCACCGTGACAGAGTGCCCAGTGTAATCTCCCATTCACAGTACAGAGTCCCCAGTGTAATCTCCCACTCACAGTGACAGAGTCCCCGGTGTAATCTCTCCCTCACAATGACAGAGTCCCCAGTGTAATCTCCCACTCACAGTGACAGAGTCCCCGGTGTAATCTCTCCCTCACAATGACAGAGTCGCCAGTGTAATCTCCCATTCACAGTGACAGAGTCCCCGGTGCAATCTCTCCCTCACCGTGACAGAGTCCCCGGTGTAATCTCCCACTCACAGTGACAGAGTCGTTGGTATAATTGCTCCCACACTGTGACAGAGTCACCGGAGTAATCACCCCCTCACAGTGACAGAGTCACCAGTGTAATCTCCCATTCACTGTGACAGAGTACCCGGTGAAATCTCTCCCATTCACAGTGACCGAGTCCCCGGTGTTATCTCCCACTCACAGAGACAGAGTCCACAGTGTAATCTCCCACTCATAGTGACAGAGTCCCCGGTGTAATCTCTCACTCACGGTGACAGAGTTCCCAGTGTAATCTCCCACTCACTGTGACAGAGTCCCCAGTGTAATCTCGCATTCACAGTGACAGAGTCCCCAGTGTAATCTCTCCCTCACCGTGACAGAATCCCCAGTGTAATCTCCCAATCACAGTGACAAATTCCCCGGTGTAATCTCTCCCTCACCGTGACAGATTCCACGGTGTAATCTCCCATTCACAGTGACAGAGTCCGCAGTGTAATCTCTCCCTCACCGTGACAGAGTCCCCAGTGTATTCTCCCACTCACTGTGACAGAGTCCCCAGTGTAAGCTTGCATTCACAGTGACAGAGTCCCCAGTGTAATCTCTCCCTCACCGTGACTGTGTCCCTGGTGTATTCTCCCACTCACAGTGACAGAGTCTCCACTGTAATCTCCCATTCACAGTGACAGAGTCTCCAGTGTAATCTCCCACTCACCATGACAGAGTCCCCAGTGTAATCTCGCATTCACAGTGACAGAGTCCCCAGAGTAAACTCCCACTCAGAGTGACACAGTCCCCGGCGTAATCTCTCCCTCACCGTGACAGAGTCCCCAGTGTACTCTCCCACTCACAGTGACAGAGTCTCCAGTGTAATCTCCCATTCACAGTGACAGAGTCCCCGGTGTAATCTCCCACTCACAGTGACAGAGTCCCCGGTGTAATCTCCCACTCACAGTGACAGAGTCCACGGTGTAATCTCCCACTCTCAGTGACAGAGTCCCCGGTGTAATCTCCCACTGACCGTGACAGAGTCCCCAGTGTAATCTCCCTTTCACAGTGACAGAGTCCCCAGTGTAATCTCCCAATCACAGTGACAAAGTCCACGGTGAAATCTCCCATTCACAGTGACACAGAGTCCCCTGTGTAATCTCTCCATCACAGTGACAGAGTCCAAAGTGTAATCGCCCATTCACAGTGACACAGTCCCCGGTGTAATCTCTCCCCCACCGTGACAGAGTGCCCAGTGTAATCTCCCATTCACAGTACAGAGTCCCCAGTGTAATCTCCCACTCACAGTGACAGAGTCCCTGGTGTAATCTCTCCCTCACATTGACAGAGTCCCCAGTGTAATCTCCCACTCACAGTGACAGAGTCCCCGGTGTAATCTCTCCCTCACAATGACAGAGTCGCCAGTGTAATCTCCCATTCACAGTGACAGAGTCCCCGGTGCAATCTCTCCCTCACCGTGACAGAGTCCCCGGTGTAATCTCCCACTTACAGTGACAGAGTCCCTGGTATAATTGCTCCCACACTGTGACAGAGTCACCGGAGTAATCACCCCCTCACAGTGACAGAGTCACCAGTGTAATCTCCCATTCACTGTGACAGAGTACCCGGTGAAAACTCTCCCATTCACAGTGACCGAGTCCCCGGTGTTATCTCCCACTCACAGAGACAGAGTCCACAGTGTAATCTCCCACTCATAGTGACAGAGTCCCCGGTGTAATCTCTCACTCACGGTGACAGAGTTCCCAGTGTAATCTCCCACTCACTGTGACAGAGTCCCCAGTGTAATCTCGCATTCACAGTGACAGAGTCCCCAGTGTAATCTCTCCCTCACCGTGACAGAATCCCCAGTGTAATCTCCCAATCACAGTGACAAATTCCCCGGTGTAATCTCTCCCTCACCGTGACAGATTCCACGGTGTAATCTCCCATTCACAGTGACAGAGTCCGCAGTGTACTCTCTCCCTCACCGTGACAGAGTCCCCAGTGTATTCTCCCACTCACTGTGACAGAGTCCCCAGTGTAAGCTTGCATTCACAGTGACAGAGTCCCTAGTGTAATCTCTCCCTCACCGTGACAGTGTCCCTGGTGTATTCTCCCACTCACAGTGACAGAGTCTCCACTTTAATCTCCCATTCACAGTGACAGAGTCCCCAGTGTAATCTCCCACTCACCGTGACAGATTCCCCAGTGTAATCTTCCACTCACCGTGACAGAGTCCCCAGTGTAATCTCCCACTCAGAGTGAAACAGTCCCCGGTGTAATCTCTCCCTTACCGTGACAGAGTCCACGGTGTAATCTCCCACTCACAGTGACAGAGTCCCCGGTGTAATCTCTCCCTCACAGTGACAGAGTTCCCAGTGTAATCTCCCACTCACAGTGACAGTGTCCCCGGTGTAATCTCCCACTCACCGTGACAGAGACCCCAGTGCAATCTCCCAATCACAGTGACAGAGTCCCCAGTGTAATCTCCCAGTCACAGTGATAGAGTCCCCAGTGAAAACACCCATTCACCATGACAGAGCCCCGGTGTAATCTCCCACTCACAGTGACACAGTCCCCGGTGTGATCTCCCACTCACAGTGACAGAGTCCCCAGTGTAATCTCCCATTCACAGTGACACCGTCCCCAGTGTTTCTCTCCCTCACCGTGACAGAGTCCCCAGTGTAATCTCCCACTCACCGTGACAGAGTCCCCAGTGTAATCTCCAATTCACAGTGACACAGTCTCCGATGTAATCTCCCATTCACAGTGATAGAGTCCCCAGTGTAATCTCCCATTCACGGTGACACAGTCCCCAGTGTAATCTCTCCCCCCCCCCCCGTGACAGAGTCCCCAGTGTAATCTCCCACTCACAGTGACAGAGTCCCCGGTGTAATCTCTCCCCCACCGTGACAGAGTCCCCAGTGTAATCTCCCATTCACAGTGACAGAGTCCCCAGTGTAATCTCCCATTCACAGTGACAGAGTCCCCGGTGAAATCTCTCCCATTCACAGTGACAGAGTCCCCGGTGCAATCTCTCCCTCACCGTGACAGAGTCCCCAGTGTAATCTCCCACTCACAGTGACAGAGTCGTTGGTATAATTGCTCCCACACTGTGACAGAGTCACCGGAGTAATCACCCCCTCACAGTGACAGAGTCACCAGTGTAATCTCCCATTCACTGTGACAGAGTACCCGGTGAAATCTCTCCCATTCACAGTGACCGAGTCCCCGGTGTTATCTCCCACTCACAGAGACAGAGTCCACAGTGTAATCTCCCACTCATAGTGACAGAGTCCCCGGTGTAATCTCTCACTCACGGTGACAGAGTTCCCAGTGTAATCTCCCACTCACTGTGACAGAGTCCCCAGTGTAATCTCGCATTCACAGTGACAGAGTCCCCAGTGTAATCTCTCCCTCACCGTGACAGAATCCCCAGTGTAATCTCCCAATCACAGTGACAAATTCCCCGGTGTAATCTCTCCCTCACCGTGACAGATTCCACGGTGTAATCTCCCATTCACAGTGACAGAGTCCGCAGTGTAATCTCTCCCTCACCGTGACAGAGTCCCCAGTGTATTCTCCCACTCACTGTGACAGAGTCCCCAGTGTAAGCTTGCATTCACAGTGACAGAGTCCCCAGTGTAATCTCTCCCTCACCGTGACTGTGTCCCTGGTGTATTCTCCCACTCACAGTGACAGAGTCTCCACTGTAATCTCCCATTCACAGTGACAGAGTCTCCAGTGTAATCTCCCACTCACCATGACAGAGTCCCCAGTGTAATCTCGCATTCACAGTGACAGAGTCCCCAGAGTAAACTCCCACTCAGAGTGACACAGTCCCCGGCGTAATCTCTCCCTCACCGTGACAGAGTCCCCAGTGTACTCTCCCACTCACAGTGACAGAGTCTCCAGTGTAATCTCCCATTCACAGTGACAGAGTCCCCGGTGTAATCTCCCACTCACAGTGACAGAGTCCCCGGTGTAATCTCCCACTCACAGTGACAGAGTCCACGGTGTAATCTCCCACTCTCAGTGACAGAGTCCCCGGTGTAATCTCCCACTGACCGTGACAGAGTCCCCAGTGTAATCTCCCTTTCACAGTGACAGAGTCCCCAGTGTAATCTCCCAATCACAGTGACAAAGTCCACGGTGAAATCTCCCATTCACAGTGACACAGAGTCCCCTGTGTAATCTCTCCATCACAGTGACAGAGTCCAAAGTGTAATCGCCCATTCACAGTGACACAGTCCCCGGTGTAATCTCTCCCCCACCGTGACAGAGTGCCCAGTGTAATCTCCCATTCACAGTACAGAGTCCCCAGTGTAATCTCCCACTCACAGTGACAGAGTCCCTGGTGTAATCTCTCCCTCACATTGACAGAGTCCCCAGTGTAATCTCCCACTCACAGTGACAGAGTCCCCGGTGTAATCTCTCCCTCACAATGACAGAGTCGCCAGTGTAATCTCCCATTCACAGTGACAGAGTCCCCGGTGCAATCTCTCCCTCACCGTGACAGAGTCCCCGGTGTAATCTCCCACTTACAGTGACAGAGTCCCTGGTATAATTGCTCCCACACTGTGACAGAGTCACCGGAGTAATCACCCCCTCACAGTGACAGAGTCACCAGTGTAATCTCCCATTCACTGTGACAGAGTACCCGGTGAAAACTCTCCCATTCACAGTGACCGAGTCCCCGGTGTTATCTCCCACTCACAGAGACAGAGTCCACAGTGTAATCTCCCACTCATAGTGACAGAGTCCCCGGTGTAATCTCTCACTCACGGTGACAGAGTTCCCAGTGTAATCTCCCACTCACTGTGACAGAGTCCCCAGTGTAATCTCGCATTCACAGTGACAGAGTCCCCAGTGTAATCTCTCCCTCACCGTGACAGAATCCCCAGTGTAATCTCCCAATCACAGTGACAAATTCCCCGGTGTAATCTCTCCCTCACCGTGACAGATTCCACGGTGTAATCTCCCATTCACAGTGACAGAGTCCGCAGTGTACTCTCTCCCTCACCGTGACAGAGTCCCCAGTGTATTCTCCCACTCACTGTGACAGAGTCCCCAGTGTAAGCTTGCATTCACAGTGACAGAGTCCCCAGTGTAATCTCTCCCTCACCGTGACAGTGTCCCTGGTGTATTCTCCCACTCACAGTGACAGAGTCTCCACTGTAATCTCCCATTCACAGTGACAGAGTCCCCAGTGTAATCTCCCACTCACCGTGACAGATTCCCCAGTGTAATCTTCCACTCACCGTGACAGAGTCCCCAGTGTAATCTCCCACTCAGAGTGAAACAGTCCCCGGTGTAATCTCTCCCTTACCGTGACAGAGTCCACGGTGTAATCTCCCACTCACAGTGACAGAGTCCCCGGTGTAATCTCTCCCTCACAGTGACAGAGTTCCCAGTGTAATCTCCCACTCACAGTGACAGTGTCCCCGGTGTAATCTCCCACTCACCGTGACAGAGACCCCAGTGCAATCTCCCAATCACAGTGACAGAGTCCCCAGTGTAATCTCCCAGTCACAGTGATAGAGTCCCCAGTGAAAACACCCATTCACCGTGACAGAGCCCCGGTGTAATCTCCCACTCACAGTGACACAGTCCCCGGTGTGATCTCCCACTCACAGTGACAGAGTCCCCAGTGTAATCTCCCATTCACAGTGACACCGTCCCCAGTGTTTCTCTCCCTCACCGTGACAGAGTCCCCAGTGTAATCTCCCACTCACCGTGACAGAGTCCCCAGTGTAATCTCCAATTCACAGTGACACAGTCTCCGATGTAATCTCCCATTCACAGTGATAGAGTCCCCAGTGTAATCTCCCATTCACGGTGACACAGTCCCCAGTGTAATCTCTCCCCCCCCCCCCGTGACAGAGTCCCCAGTGTAATCTCCCACTCACAGTGACAGAGTCCCCGGTGTAATCTCTCCCCCACCGTGACAGAGTCCCCAGTGTAATCTCCCATTCACAGTGACAGAGTCCCCAGTGTAATCTCCCATTCACAGTGACAGAGTCCCCGGTGAAATCTCTCCCATTCACAGTGACAGTCCCCAGTGTAATCTCTCCCCCCCCCCCGTGACAGAGTCCCCAGTGTAATCTCCCACTCACAGTGACACAGTCCCCGGTGTAATCTCTCCCCCACCGTGACAGAGTCCCCAGTGTAATCTCCCATTCACAGTGACAGAGTCCCCAGTGTAATCTCCCACTCACAGTGACAGAGTCCCCAGTGTAACCTCCCACTCACAGTGACAGAGTCCCCGGTGTAATCTCTCCCTCACTGTGACAGAGTCCCCAGTGTAATCTCCCATTCATAGTGACACAGTCCCCGGTGTAATCTCTGCCTCACAGTGACAGAGTTCCCGGTGTAATCTCCCATTCACAGTGACAGGGTCCCCAGTGTAATCTCTCCCTCACCATGACAGAGTACCCAGTGTAATCTCCCATTTACAGTGACACAGTCCCGGTTGTAATCTCTCCCTCACCGTGACAGAGTCCCTAGTATAATCTCTCCCTCACCGTGACAGAGTCCCCAGTGTAATCTCCCACTCACAGTGACAGAGTCCCCGGTGTAATCTCTCCCGCACCGTGACAGAGTCCCCGGTGTAATCTCCGATTCACAGTGACAGAGTCCCCAGTGTAATCTCTCTCTCACTGTCACAGAGTCCCCAGTGTAATCTCCCACTCAGAGTGACACAGTCCCCGGTGTAATTTCTCCCTCACCATGACAGAGTCCCCAGTGTAATCTCCCACTCACAGTGACACAGTCCCCGGTGGAATCTCTCCCCCACTGTGACAGAGTCCCCAGTGTAATCTCCCATTCACAGTGACAGAGTCCCCAATGTAATCTCCCACTCACAGTGACAGAGTCCCCAGTGTAATCTCCCATTCACAGTGACAGAGTACCCAGTGAAATCTCTCCCATTCACAGTGACAGTCCCCAGTGTAACCTCCCACTCACAGTGACAGAGTCCCCAGTGTAACCTCCCACTCACAGTGACAGAGTCCCCGGTGTAATCTCTCCCTCACTGTGACAGAGTCCCCAGTGTAATCTCCCACTCACAGTGACAGAGTCCCCAGTGGAATCTCCCATTCATAGTGACAGAGTCCCTGGTGAACTCTCCCACTCACAGTGACAGAGTCCCGGGTGTAATCTCCCAGTCACAGTGACACAGTCCCCGGTGTAATCTCTGCCTCACAGTGACGGAATTCCCGGTGTAATCTCCCATTCACAGTGACAGGGTCCCCAGTGTAATCTCTCCCTCACCATGACAGAGTCTCCAGTGTAATCTCCCATTTACAGTGACACAGTCCCGGTTGTAATCTCTCCCTCACCGTGACAGAGTCCCTAGTATAATCTCTCCCTCACCGTGACAGAGTCCCCAGTGTAATCTCCCACTCACAGTGACAGAGTCCCCGGTGTAATCTCTCCCGCACCGTGACAGAGTCCCCGGTGTAATCTCCGATTCACAGTGACAGAGTCCCCAGTGTAATCTCTCTCTCACCGTCACAGAGTCCCCAGTTTAATCTCCCACTCAGAGTGACACAGTCCCCGGTGTAATTTCTCCCTCACCATGACAGAGTCCCCAGTGTAATCTCCCATTCACAGTGACAGAGTCCCCAGTGTAATCTCTCCCTCACCGTGACATAGTCCCCAGTGTAATCTCCCAATCACAGTGACACAGTCACCGGTGTAATCTCTCCCTCACTGTGACAGAGTCCCCATTGTAATCTCCCACTCACAGTGACAGAGTCCCCAGTGTAATCTCCCACTCACAGTGACAGAGTACCTAGTGTAATCTCCCATTCCCAGTGACAGAGTCCCCGGTGTAATCTCCCACTCACTGTGACACAGTCCCCTGTATAATCACTACCTCACAGTTACAGAGTCCCCAGTGTAATCTTTCCCTCACAGGGACACAGTCCCCTGTGTAATCTCTCCCTCACAGTTACAGAGTCCCAAGTGTAATCTCCCACTCACAGTGACAGAGTCCCCAGTGTAATCTCCCATTCACAGTGACACTATCCCCAGTGTAATCTCCCACTCACAGTGACAGAGTCCCCAGTGTAATCTCCCATTCACAGTGACACTATCACCAGTGTAATCTCCCACTCACAGTGACAGATTCCCAGTTTAATCTCGCATTCACAGTGACAGAGTCCCCAGTGTATTCTCCCACTCACCGTGACAGAGTCCCCGGTGTAATCTCGCATTCACAGTGACAGAGTCCCCAGTGTAATCTCCCACTCACAGTGACAGAGTCCCAAGTGTAATCTCCCATTCACAGTGACAGTGTCCCTGGTGTATTCTCCCACTCACAGTGACAGAGTCCCCAGTGTAATCTCCCACTCACCGTCACAGAGTCCCCAGTGTAATCTCGCATTCACAGTGACAGAGTCCCCAGTTTAATCTCCCACTCAGAGTGACAGAGTCCCCACGGTAATCTCCCATTCACAGTGACAGTGTCCCCAGTGTAATCTCCCACTCACAGTGAAATAGACCCTGGTGTAATCTCTCCCTTACCGTGACAGAGTCCACGGTGTAATCTCCCACTCACAGTGACAGAGTCCACAGTGCAATCTCCCACTCACAGTGACAGAGTCCCCAGTGTAATCTCACATTCACAGTGACACAGTCCCCGGTGTAATCTCTCCCCTACCGTGACAGAGTCCCCAGTGTATTCTCCCACTCACAGTGACACAGTCCCCGGTGTAATCTCTCCCCCACCGTGACAGTGTCCCCAGTGTAATCTCCCACTCACAGTGAAATAGACCCTGGTGTAATCTCTCCCTTACCGTGACAGAGTCCCCGGTGTAATCTCCCACTCACTGTGACACAGTCCCCTGTGTAATCACTCCCTCAAAGTTACAGAGACCCCAGTGTAATCTTTCCCTCACAGGGACACAGTCCCCGGTGTAATCTCTCCCTCACAGTTACAGGGTCCCAAGTGTAATCTCCCACTCACAGTGACAGAGTCCCCAGTGTAATCTCCCATTCACAGTGACACTATCCCCAGTGTAATCTCCCACTCACAGTGACACTATCACCAGTGTAATCTCCCACTCACAGTGACAGATTTCCAGTTTAATCTCGCATTCACAGTGACAGAGTCCCCAGTCTATTCTCCCACTCACCGTGACAGAGTCCCCGGTGTAATCTCGCATTCACAGTGACAGAGTCCCCAGTGTAATCTCCCATTCACAGTGACAGAGTCCCCAGTGTAATCTCCCATTCACAGTGACAGAGTCCCCAGTGTAATCTCTCCCTCACCGTGACAGTGTCCCTGGTGTATTCTCCCACTCACAGTGACAGAGTCTCCACTGTAATCTCCCATTCACAGTGACAGAGTCTCCAGTGTAATCTCCCACTCACCATGACAGAGTCCCCAGTGTAATCTCGCATTCACAGTGACAGAGTCCCCAGTGTAATCTCCCACTCACCGTGACAGATTCCCCAGTGTAATCTTCCACTCACCGTGACAGAGTCCCCAGTGTAATCTCCCACTCAGAGTGAAACAGTCCCCGGTGTAATCTCTCCCTTACCGTGACAGAGTCCACGGTGTAATCTCCCACTCACAGTGACAGAGTCCCCGGTGTAATCTCTCCCTCACAGTGACAGAGTTCCCAGTGTAATCTCCCACTCACAGTGACAGTGTCCCCGGTGTAATCTCCCACTCACCGTGACAGAGACCCCAGTGCAATCTCCCAATCACAGTGACAGAGTCCCCAGTGTAATCTCCCAGTCACAGTGATAGAGTCCCCAGTGTAAACACCCATTCACCGTGACAGAGCCCCGGTGTAATCTCCCACTCACAGTGACACAGTCCCCGGTGTAATCTCCCACTCACAGTGACAGAGTCCCCAGTGTAATCTCCCATTCACAGTGACACCGTCCCCAGTGTTTCTCTCCCTCACCGTGACAGAGTCCCCAGTGTAATCTCCCACTCACCGTGACAGAGTCCCCAGTGTAATCTCCAATTCACAGTGACACAGTCTCCGATGTAATCTCCCATTCACAGTGACAGAGTCCCCAGTGTAATCTCCCATTCACGGTGACACAGTCCCCAGTGTAATCTCTCCCCCCCCCCGTGACAGAGTCCCCAGTGTAATCTCCCACTCACAGTGACAGAGTCCCCGGTGTAATCTCTCCCCCACCGTGACAGAGTCCCCAGTGTAATCTCCCATTCACAGTGACAGAGTCCCCAATGTAATCTCCCACTCACAGTGACAGAGTCCCCAGTGTAACCTCCCACTCACAGTGACAGAGTCCCCGGTGTAATCTCTCCCTCACTGTGACAGAGTCCCCAGTGTAATCTCCCATTCATAGTGACACAGTCCCCGGTGTAATCTCTGCCTCACAGTGACAGAGTTCCCGGTGTAATCTCCCATTCACAGTGACAGGATCCCCAGTGTAATCTCTCCCTCACCATGACAGAGTACCCAGTGTAATCTCCCATTTACAGTGACACAGTCCCGGTTGTAATCTCTCCCTCACCGTGACAGAGTCCCTAGTATATTCTCTCCCTCACCGTGACAGAGTCCCCAGTGTAATCTCCCACTCACAGTGACAGAGTCCCCGGTGTAATCTCTCCCGCACCGTGACAGAGTCCCCGGTGTAATCTCCGATTCACAGTGACAGAGTCCCCAGTGTAATCTCTCCCTCACCGTCACAGAGTCCCCAGTGTAATCTCCCACTCCGAGTGACACAGTCCCCGGTGTAATTTCTCCCTCACCGTGACAGAGTCCCCGGTGTAATCTCTCCCTCACCGTGACAGTGTCCCCAGTGTAATCTCTCCCTCACCATGACAGAGTCCCCAGTGTAATCTCCCATTCACAGTGACAGAGTCCCCAGTGTAATCTCCCATTTACAGTGACACAGTCCCGGTTGTAATCTCTCCCTCACCGTGACAGAGTCCCTAGTATAATCTCTCCCTCACCGTGACAGAGTCCCCAGTGTAATCTCCCACTCACAGTGACAGAGTCCCCGGTGTAATCTCTCCCGCACCGTGACAGAGTCCCCGGTGTAATCTCCGATTCACAGTGACAGAGTCCCCAGTGTAATCTCTCTCTCACTGTCACAGAGTCCCCAGTGTAATCTCCCACTCAGAGTGACACAGTCCCCGGTGTAATTTCTCCCTCACCATGACAGAGTCCCCAGTGTAATCTCCCACTCACAGTGACACAGTCCCTGGTGGAATCTCTCCCCCACTGTGACAGAGTCCCCAGTGTAATCTCCCATTCACAGTGACAGAGTCCCCAATGTAATCTCCCACTCACAGTGACAGAGTCCCCAGTGTAATCTCCCATTCACAGTGACAGAGTACCCAGTGAAATCTCTCCCATTCACAGTGACAGTCCCCAGTGTAACCTCCCACTCACAGTGACAGAGTCCCCAGTGTAACCTCCCACTCACAGTGACAGAGTCCCCGGTGTAATCTCTCCCTCACTGTGACAGAATCCCCAGTGTAATCTCCCACTCACAGTGACAGAGTCCCCAGTGGAATCTCCCATTCATAGTGACAGAGTCCCTGGTGTACTCTCCCACTCACAGTGACAGAGTCCCGGGTGTAATCTCCCAGTCACAGTGACACAGTCCCCGGTGTAATCTCTGCCTCACAGTGACAGAATTCCCGGTGTAATCTCCCATTCACAGTGACAGGGTCCCCAGTGTAATCTCTCCCTCACCATGACAGAGTCCCCAGTGTAATCTCCCATTTACAGTGACACAGTCCCGTTTGTAATCTCTCCCTCACCGTGACAGAGTCCCTAGTATAATCTCTCCCTCACCGTGACAGAGTCCCCAGTGTAATCTCCCACTCACAGTGACAGAGTCCCCGGTGTAATCTCTCCCGCACCGTGACAGAGTCCCCGGTGTAATCTCCGATTCACAGTGACAGAGTCCCCAGTGTAATCTCTCTCTCACCGTCACAGAGTCCCCAGTTTAATCTCCCAGTCAGAGTGACACAGTCCCCGGTGTAATTCCTCCCTCACCATGACAGAGTCCCCAGTGTAATCTCCCATTCACAGTGACAGAGTCCCCAGTGTAATCTCTCCCTCACCGTGACATAGTCCCCAGTGTAATCTCCCAATCACAGTGACACAGTCACCGGTGTAATCTCTCCCTCACAGTGACATAATCCTGTGTTTAATCTCTCCCTCCCAGTGATAGTGTCGCTAGTACTTTTGCTTTCTCACAGAAATAGACTCCTTGGTTCAATCACTGCCGAATAAAACCATAAGATTAGAAGACACAGGAGCACAATTAGGCCATTCAACCCATCGAGTCTGCTCCAAAATTCCATCATCGCTGGTCCCAGATCCCACTCGAACCCATACACCTGCCTTCTCGCCATATCTCTGGATGCCCTGACCAATCAGGAAACAATGAACTTCTACCTTAAATATACCCATGGACTTGGCCTCTTCCACAGTCTGTGGCAGAGCATTCCACGGAGATACTGTTCTCTGGCTAAACAAATTACTCCTAACTTCTGTTCTAAAATGTTGTCCCTCAAATCTGAGGCTGTGCCTCTAGTTCTGGACATTCTCTCTATGGAAACATCCTCTCCACATCCACCCTATCTAGTCCTCTCAACATTCGTTAGGTTTCAATGAGATCCCCCTGCATTCTTCTCAATTCCAGTGAGTACAGTCCCAAAGCTGCCAAACACTCCTCATATGTTAACATCTTCATTCCTGGAATCATCCTCGTGAAACTCCTCTGGACTCTTCCAATGATAAAACATCTTTTTTGAGATATGGCGCCCAAAACTGTTGACAATAGTCTAAGTATGGCCTGTCTAGTGTCTGATAAAGGCTCAGGATTATCTCCTGCCTTTATAATCTATTTCCCTTGAAATAAATGCCAACATTGCATTTGCATCCTTTATCACAGAGTCAACCTGTAAATTAACCTTCTGGGAGTCCCTTTACAGAAACCATGCTGACTTTGACTTATCTTATCATTAGCCTCCAAGTACCCTGAAACCTCTTCCTTAATAATAGACTCCAACACTTTCCCAACCACTGAGATTAGGCTAACCGGCCTATAATTTTCTTTCTTTTGCCTTCCTCCCTTCTTAAAGAGTGGCGTGACATTTGCAATCTTCCTGTCCTCTGAGACCATGCCAGAATCAATTGATTCTTGAAAGATCATGACCAATGCATCTGTCATCTCTTCAGCAACCTCTCTCAGGACCCTGGGATGTAGTCCATCTGCTCCAAGTGACTTATCCACCTTAAGAACTTTGAGTTTGCCTAGCACCTTTTCCTTTGTAATAGCAATGGCACTCACTCCTGCTCCCTGTGTTACGTACCCCGTAACTGGGTTGCCAAACCAGCAGAAATGGAACACTCGTTGGAGTCTGTGATTACTAGGAACTAATAAAGTTTTATTAAAGAAATAAGTAATACAGTACACTAATCACAAGGATATAAATGTAACAGGTTAGCAATGATAATACGCAGATATACACAGAAATAGGGTAATAGGAATCAACCAAGCTCTATCGCAGTCTAGGGGTAAAATGATCAGTCTTAAGTGAAGCAGAGTTCAGTACAGTTTAATGCAGTTCGAAGTAATCGTTGTTGTTGTATGGTTGGGTGGGGGAAAGAGAGAGAAAAAGTGAGAGATGCAGTTGGTTTCGGGCAGACCTTTTGATGTCTTCTGATCCCGCTGTGGTCACTGACTGTGACCCCTCTGTTCCGGATACGATCGTTCTTCCGCGGTGAACCTGGCACCCAGGCAAGGGCAGACACACACCCCAGGTTCCAACCAATCGTACCTTTACACCCTGCGAGCCTTTGACCAATTCCCACGAACCGCCCTCCAAACTCCACCAACTTGTGGGGGCACACTGCTCTTTCCAGGGTCTTGTGGCATGTCATGCCTTAGCAAAAACTGCTCTTTTGATCCCCTTGCTGGGGTATCACCTGTCCATCAAACTTCAAACAGTTCAGGTTCAAAGCAACCGGTCTGTCAATATCTGAATTGTGTTTCTTTCTGGTTGATCTCTCTCTCTCTCTTATTAGCATTTTGAATGTTTCTCCATTGTCTTCTGTTATCTCTCTCATTAGCATCATCCGTCTGGTAGCTCTGCTTGGCGTCACACATCACACCCCCACCCTTAAAAAGATTTTTGCTGGGGTAAAAATTATGGGCATGAATTCACATTATAAGATACACACTAATATACAGGTAGTCATCAGTTATTCGGCTAATACAGAGAACTTTAAGTTTTAACACCTTGACAGACAATCAGCAATCACATTGTCAGTTCCTTTTATATGTTTTATCTTAATATCAAATTCCTGTAATACCAGGCTCCAACTCAACAAGCATTTGTTTTTATCCTTCATTGTGGCCAAAAACACTAATGGATTGTGATCAGTGTAAATTATCAGTGGTTTCCGTGCCGGACAAATATAAACCTCAAAATGTTGTAATGCTAGTATGATTGCCAGTAATTCCTTCTCCACAGTGAAATAATTTCTCTGATGGACATTAAACTTCTTAGAAAAGTAAGCCACTGGATGTTCAATTTCTTCTTTGTCTGTCTGCAACAGCACCGCCCCTGCTGCTTCGTTGCTAGCATCTGTTGCTAGGGAGAAGGGTTTTGAAAAGTCAGGCGCATTCAATACAGGGTGGTGACACAGAATCACCTTCAGACTCTCGAAGGCTTGTTGACAAAGGTCGTTCCACACAAACTTCGCATTCTTCGGCAAGAGCTTAGTAAGAGGGAGGGTAATATCCACAAAGTTTTTGCAAAACTTCCGATAGTACTCCACCACCCCCAAGAACCTTCTCAGGGCTCTCTTGTCCGTCGGGATGGGAACTTCAGAGATAGCCGGCACCTTAGCCTGCATCGGTGCCAGCTGCCCCTATCCTACCACGTATCCCAGATAAGTGACCTTCGCGTGGCCAAACCCACTTTTTGCAAGGTTCACTGTCAGGTTGGCTTCAGACAGCCATTTAAACAGTTCCTCTACTGCCACAATGTGCTCCTCCCACGTGTCACTCCAGACCACTAAATCATCAATATACGCTTCTGCGTTCTTTAACCTTTTTATCACTGAATTAATCATCCTTTGGAAGGTCCCTGGGGCGTTCTTCATGCCAAAAGGTAAAACATTATACTCGTATAACCTGGATGGAGTGACAAATGCTGAGATTTCTCTAGCCCGGTCGGTTAAAGGAACGCACCAGTACCCTTTCAGCAAATCAATCTTTGTGATGTACATAGTTCTCCCCACTTTATCGATGCAATTGTCTACCCTTGGGATGGGGTAAGCATCAGTTTTTGTGATGACGTTCAACTTTCTGTAATCTGTACACGATCGTATGCTCCCATCGGGTTTCAGGACAACCACACAGGGAGAAGCCCATTCCGATTTGGATGGCCTAATAATACCTGTGGCTAGCATGTGTTCAATTTCTTTCTCCACTAGCTTGCCCTTCTCCAAGTTCATCCTATAAGGGTGTTGCTTAATAGGCTGATCTGATGTAATGACAACATCATGTACCGTCCCCTTGAATCGCCTCGGGACATCCAGACATACGTCTGCATGCCGGTTAATTAGCTTTATCAGCAGTTCGCTCTGTTCAGGGGTTAAGTGAGAGACCTTATCAGCAAAATTGGCCAAAACAATAGAGTTCTCCAATCTGGTCGGCACCATATTTATCTTTTCAAGATGGGTTTCCCCCTTATCATTTGGCATCCCAGCCTCATTTATTTTTGTGATAACACTGACTAGATCTGCTTCGTTATCGTGGTAAGCTTTTAACATATTAACATGCATTAACTGTGTCGGCTTACATCTACAATACTCAATAATATCCTTCCTCATGTCTGGCCAGTAAAACTCTTTCATAATTCTATCGACTGTTTTCCTCATCCCAAAATGTCCACCGAGGGGTATCTTGTGGGCCAGGTTAAAGATCTCATCCCTATAAATTTTCGGCACTACCACCTGGTGTACCACCCCCCACTCTTCATCTGCGGGTACGGTACTTGGTCTCCACTTCTTCATCAGTACTCCCTCCTTCACATAATAGCCCACTAGTTCCCTTTTTATTTCTGCTTCGGAGAGAGCTGTCTCCATCAAAACCATCAGCTCCTCGTCTCGTTCCTGTGCCTCGTCTCGTTCCTGTTCCTTCCTCGCTAATGATAAATCTACCTCAACTCCCTCACTTCCTTCCACTCCACTATGCTCCTTCTTCTCACTTTCTAACCCCTCCTGGTACAAGGCTGGTAAAAACGTCTCGGCTAAATCTACATTTGCTTTGGCAGCCTTTCTCGACATGCGCTGAGTTACTGCGCAAAGGGGAAAAACCTGTGAGTCCATGGGCGGGGTCTCAGTCCTGGCAGGCTTGCTCGTCAGCTTTACTGCCGGGTACACATCTCCACCTGCAAGGTCATTACCGAGTAAGACCTCCACGTCTTCCATCAGTAATTCGGGCCTCACCCCTATCGTGACCAGTCCGGAGACCAAGTCACTTTTTAGGTGTATCTGGTGCAAAGGTACTGCTTCAGTCCCTTTCCCAATGCCTTTTATCACACTGATCTCCTCAGTCTCAGTCTCTGCACTAAAGTCTAATACCCTTCTTAAGATGAATGACTGACAAGCCCAGTGTCTCTCCAGATCCGTACTGGAACTGGGGTTGACCCCTCCTTCATCGACACCAATCCGGCCGAAATAAACTTCTCGTGTCCTTCTTGAACTCTATCAGACCTCTTCTCCCCTAGCGGTTTGTTTGCCGGCTCAATACAGCCAGTCGGAGTCGAGTTTTTCCTTTCCCCGTCTCCTTCTTTGGGGCAAAACACCTGGACGCAATGTGACCAGCTTTCCCACAACTTTAGCATACGACTCCAGGAGACTTCCTACCAAACTGCTTCCTGTCTTCCTTATCCTTCTCACTAGTCCCCGGCTTACTTTCTGGCTTTTCCGGCGGACTTTCTCCGCCCTCTCGACTACCCTTCTGGTAGCTCCTACTTGAGGTAAACTTTGTTTTGTGTGTTAACGCATACTCATCCGCTAACTTAGCAATTGCTGCTAAGGTTTCTGCCTCTTTCTCATCTAGATAGGGCCTCATACCTTCAGGGACACAACCTTTAAACTGCTCAATCAGTATTAGCTGTAGCAGTCTGTCATAATTCCCAGTGACCCCTTTCGAGGCGCACCAACGCTCACAATACATCTGCATCTCACGGGCAAACTCTAAATACTTGCGGCCCCACTGCTTCCTCACATTCCGGAAACTCTGCCGGTATGCCTCCGGGACCAACTCATAAATCCTGAGTATAGCCTCTTTCACCACATCATACCTCTGGGCATCTTCTGCTGACAACGCTGAATAAGCTCGTTGGGCCTTCTGCTTAAGTACGCTCTGAAGCAAAACATCCCGCTTATCCCTCGGCCAGTCCTGACTTGCAGCGACTTTTTCAAAAATGTAGAAAGTACTGATCAACATCGGCCTCCTCAAATGGGGGAACCAACCTAACCTCCTGGGTCGCCCTGAACCCTCCACCTTGGTTCGGCATTTGGCCCCCCTCTAGCGTCATCCTTAACTTCTCCAGCTCAAACTCCCTTTCCTTCTGCTTCTCTCTCTTTTCCCGTTCTAGCTGCCTTTCTCTCTCTTCCCATTCTAACTGCTTTACTCTCTCTTCCGGTTCTAGCTGCTTCTCTTCTCGTTCTAATTGCCTTACCCAGAACTCGTGCTTGAGCCTTAATTCTTCCATCTGCAGCTGCACCGCCTCTCCACCAGCTTTGCCCGTAGACACCACCTCCAGCTCTCCGTGGGGAAACACCTTTAGATACATAATGCTCTATGATAGCTCTGTGCATCTCCACTCTCCTCATTGTCGACTTCCCCTTAAAAAGATTCAACCGTTTGGCAACAGTTGCCAATTCTGATTTCCTGGCATCCTCTAATGCCTCCAAGGTTGGCGCCTTTAGAAATTCCTCAATCTCCATTTCTGCCGTTTGCCTTTTCTTTCTTTCGGGAATTTTAACCCAATCAATTTACCCAGTCCCAATTTTGGCTTTCAAAATCCCGGACGAGATCCCCACTTAGTTACGTACCCCGTAACCGGTTTGCCAAACCAGCAGAAATAGAACGCTCGTTAGAGTCTGTGATTACTAGGAACTAATAAAGTTTTATTAAAGGAGTAAGTAATACAATACACTGATCGCAAGGATATAAATGTAACAGGTTAACAATGATAATGCACACATATACACAGAAATAGGGTAATAGGAATCAACCAAGCTCTATCGCAGTCTAGGGGTAAAATGATCAGTCTTAAGTGAAGCAGAGTTCAGTTCAGTTTAGTGCAGTTCGAAGTAATCGCTGTTGTTTTACCATTGGAGGGGAGAGAGAGAGAGAGAGAGAGGGAGATAGAGAGAGAAAGAGAGAGAGAGAGAGGAGGGAGAGAGAGAGAGAGGGAGAGAGAGAGAGAGAGAGAGAGAGAGGGAGAGAGAGAGAGAGAGTGTGAGAGATGCAGTTGGTTTCGGGCAGACCTTTTGATGTCTTCTGATCCCGCTGTGGTCACCGACGGCGACCCTTCTGTTCCGGATACGATCGTTCTTCCGCGGTGAACCCGGCACCCAGGCAAGGGCAGACACACACCCCAGGTTCCCACCGATCATACCTTTACACCCTCCGAGCCTTTGACCAATTCCCGCGAACCGCCCTCCAAACTCCACCAACTTGTGGGGGCACACTGCTCTTTCCAGGGTCTCGTGGCATGTCATGCCTTAGCAAAAACTGATCTTTTTATCCCCCTGCTGGGGTATCACCTGTCCATCAAACTTCAAACAGTTCAGGTTCAAAGCAAATGGTTTGTCAATATCTGAATTGTCTTTCTTTCTCGTTAATCTCTCTCTCTCTCTCTTATTAGCATTTTGAATGTGTCTCCATTGTCTTCCATTATCTCTCTTATTAGCATCATCCTTCCGGTATCTCTGCTTGACGTCACACATGACACCTGACAGTCACAGACCTCTGGCACACTGCTAGTGTCTTCCACAGTGAAGACTGATGCAAAGTACCCATTAAGTTCATCTGCCATTTCTTCCTCCCCCATTACTACCTCACCAGCATCATTTTCCAGTGGTCCAATATTGACTCTCACCTCCCTTTTACTCTTTAGATAACCAAAAAAGCTTTTGGTATCCTGCTTCATATTACTGGCAAGTCTGCTCTCATATTTCATCCTTTCTCTTGTAGTTTTTTCAGTTGCCTGTTGTTGGACTTTCAAAACTTCCCAGTCATCCAATTTTCCACTCACATCCACTACATTATATCCCTTTCCTTGGTTTTTATGCTGTCCTTAACTTCCCTTGTCAGTCATGGTTGCCTACCCCTGCCACTTGAGAATGGGTGTATGTGTGTGTAAGTTGGGTGTGATTATGGTTGGTGTGTGTGTGGAGCTGAGCGTATGTACAGGTGGTATATGTAGGGGTGGTGTGTGCAGGGGCATATATGTGTGTAGTGGAGGGGGGTATGTGTGTGTAAGAGTGAGATTACAAAGGGGTGTTTATGTGTGTAGGGATGCTTCTGCGTAGCGTGGGTGTGCGTTGGCATGTGTGTGTATGGGGATGTATGTAGAGGAGTGGGTTTGTAGGGGTGTATGTAGCGGGATGTGTATGTGCATTGGGCTGTATGTTTGCTTAGGGGTGTATGTGTCTGTACGGGTGGAACTTGTACTGTGAGTGTGTGTAGGGATGTATGTGTGTGTAAGTGTCTGTGTAGGGGTGTATGCGTGCGTAAGGTTGAGTTTGTGCAGGAGCGTATGTGTGTATGGCTGTGAGAGTGTCGGGGTGTATGATTACATAGCGGTGGGTTTGTATCGGGCTGTATTTCTGTGTAGGGATATATGTGCATTTATGGGTGGGTGTGTGTGGGGTGGCTGTTTGTATAGAGATAGGTGTAGTGTTGTATGTGTGTGTGTGTGGATGACTGTGGGTAATGGTGTATGAGTGTGTTAGGGTGAGAGTGTGTACTGCTGTACGTATGTTCGGCGAAGGTGCCGCTGTGAAGGAGAGTATGTGTGCAGAGGTGAGTTTAGTGGTGAATGTGTGTGTAGGGGTGGGTGTTTGTGAAAGAGTGGGCGTGTGCAGAGGTATGTGTGTGCAGGGGTGCCTTGCAGTGTGTGGCTGTGTGTGTTTGTGTGTGTGTGTGTGTGTGTGTGTGTGTGTAAGAGTTGGTGTGTGTAAGGGTGGGAGTGTGTAGTGCTGAGTGTGTGTGTAGGAGTGTATGTGTGTGTAGAGAGGTGTATGTGAGTGTAAGGGTCTATGTGTGTGTAGGGGTTTGTGTGTGTGGGGTGAGTGTGTAGGGGTAGAGCTTTGTAGGGGTTAGTGTGAATGGTGTGTGTGTCTAGGAATGTATGTGTGCTTAGGAGTAGGTGTGTGTAGGGGTGGGTCTGTGTTTAGTAGTGTATAGGAGGGAGTCTGTGTTGTGTTGTGTTGTATTAGTACTTGATGTGGATGTGTAGGGTTGTATGTGTGCTGGGGTTTTCCGGTGTGTGTTGGGATCTATGTGTGTATGCATGTGTAGGAGTGGGTTTGTGTCAGGGTGTATGTTTGTGTAAGGGTGCGAGCATGCAGGGGTGCGAGTGTGTGTAGGTGTGTATGTGTTTCTAGGGGTGTATGCATTTGTAGGGGTGGGTGTGTGTTGCAGTGTGGAGCAGTGGTTGTGTAGGGGTAGGTGCATGAAGAGGTTTATGTTTGTAGTAGTGGTTGTGTAGGGCTGTATGTGTGTGTAGGGTCGGGTGTGGGCGTCGGGTCAGGTGTGACTAGGGGTGCGTCCAGCAACAGGTGTGTGAATGGGTGTATATGTGTGTGTAGGAGAGGGTGTGTATGTAGGGGTGTATGTGTGCGTGTAGGGGCAGGGGTGTGAATGGGTGTATGTGTGTGTGTGGAGGAAGGTGTGTGTTGGGATCTATGTTTGTAGCAGTGGTTGCGTAGGGTTGTATGTGTGTGTCGGGTTGAGTGTGTGTCTGAGCCGGGGGTGTGTCAAGGGTGGGTGTATGTTTTGGTGTATGTTTGTAGTGGTGGTTGTGTAGGGTTGTATGCATGTGTTGGGTTGGGTGTGTCTAGGGGCAGGGGTGTGTCAGGGGTGGGGTTGTGTAGTGGCGGGTGTGTGTGAGGTATATGTTTGTATCTAGGGGTGGGTGTGTATAGGGGTGTATGTAGTGTATGTATGTAGTATGTGTATGTATGTACGTAGTGGTGGGTGCATGTTGGGTGGAGGTGTGAATGGGTGTATGTGTGTGTGCAGGGGAGGGTGTGTGTCGGGGTCTATGTTTGTAGCAGTGATTGTGTAGGGTTGTATATGTGTCAGGGTGGGTGTGTGTCTGGGAGCGAGGGGAGTGTACGGGTGGGTGTGTCTAGGGTGCAGGTTGTCTAGGGATGGGTGTGTGTGTGTTGGGGTGTATGTTTGTAGCAGTGGTTGTGTAGGGTTGTATGTGTGTGTCAGATTGGGTTTGTCTAGGGATGTGGTGTGTCTAGGGGTGGGGGTGTGAATGGGTGTATGTGTGTGTGTAGGGGTGGGTGTGTGTTGGGGTGTATGTTTGTAGCAGTGGTTGTTTAGGGTTGTATGTGTGTGTCAGGGCCGGGGGTGTGTAGGGGTGGGTGCGTGTGTTGGGGGCTCTGCAGTGTGAGTGTGTGGGGGGTGTTGGGGTGTATGTGTGTGTTGGAGGAATCTGTAGTGTGTGTGTGTTGGGAGGCTCAGTTGTGTGAATGTGTGTAGGGGTGTATGTGTGTGTTGAGGAATCTGTAGTGTGTGTGTGTAGGGGTGTATGTGTGTGTTGGGTGGACTCTACAGCGTTAGTGTATATTTGTGTTGGTGGTCTCTGTAGTGCAAGTGTGTGTAGGGGTGCATGTATGTGTTGGGGGATCTCTGTAGTGTGTGTGTATGTGTGTGTTGGGGGTTCTCTGTAGTTTGAGTGTGTGTTGGGGTGTAACTGTGTGTTGGACTCTGTAGAGGTGTATGTGTGTGTTGGAGGTCTCTGTAGTGAGTGTGTGTTAGGGATCTCTGGTTTGAGTGTGTGTAGAGGTGTATGTGTGTGTTGATTCTGTCGTGTGAGTGTGTGTAGGGTGGACTCTGTTTTCGGAGTGTGTGGGTGTGCAGGGCTATGTGTGAGTATACCTGTGTATTTGGACGTGGCAGTGCGTGTCGATGTGGGTTTGTAGGCAGGGTACGGGTGTGCTGTAGTGTGTGTGTGTGTGTGTGTGTGTGTGTGTGTGTGTAGATGTGTGCGTCTGTGCTGTAGTGTGTGTGGGTATGGTTGTGTGTGTGTGTGTGTGTGTGTGTGTGTTTATGTAGAGGTGTATGTGTGTGGGGTTGGGGGTGTGTGTGTGTGGGTTGGGTGTGTGTGTGTAGAGGTGTATGTGTGTGGGGTTGGGGGTGTGTCTGTGTGTGTGTGTGGGTTGGGTGTGTGTGTGTGGAGGTGTATGTGTGAGGGGTTGGGGGTGTGTCTGTGTGTGTGTGTGGGTTGGGTGTGTGTGTGTAGAGGTGTATATGTGTGGGTTGGGTGTGTGTGTTTAGAGGTGTATGTGTGTGCGGTTCGGGGTGTGTTTGTGTAGAGGTGTATGTGTGTGGGTTGGGTGTGTGTGTGTATGTAGAGGTGTATGTGTGTGGGGTTGGGTGTGTGTGTGTAGAGGTGTATGTGTGTGGAGTTGGGTGTGTTTGTGTAGGGGTGTGTGTGTAGAGGTGTATGTGTGTGGGGTTGGGTGTGTGTGTGTAGAGGTGTATGTGTGTGGGGTTGAGTGTGTGTGTGTAGGGGGTGTGTGTGTAGAGGTGTAAGTGTGTGTGGGTTGGGTGTGTGTGTGTAGAGGTGTATGTGTGTGGGGTTGGGTGTGTGTGTGTAGAGGTGTATGTGTGTGGGGTTGGGTGTGTGTGTGTAGAGGTGTATGTGTGTGGAGTTGGGTGTGTTTGTGTAGGGGTGTGTGTGTAGAGGTGTATGTGTGTGGGGTTGGGTGTGTGTGTGTAGAGGTGTATGTGTGTGGGGTTGGGTGTGTGTGTGTAGGGGGTGTGTGTGTAGAGGTGTAAGTGTGTGTGGGTTGGGTGTGTGTGTGTAGAGGTGTATGTGTGTGGGGTTGGGTGTGTGTGTGTAGAGGTGTATGTCTGTGGGGTTGGGTGTGTGTATGTGGGGGGGTGTGTGTAGAGGTGTATGTGTGTGGGGTTGGGTGTGTGTGTGTAGAGGTGTATGTGCGTGGGATTGGGTGTGTGTGTGTAGAGGTGTATGTGTGTGGGGTTGGGTGTGTGTGTGTAGGGGGTGTGTGTGGGTTGGGTGTGTGTGTGTGTGTGTGTGTGTAGAGGTGTATGTGTGTGGGGTTGGGTGTGTGTGTGTGTAGAGGTGTATGTGTGTGGGGTTGGGTGTGTGTGTGTAGAGGTGTATATGTGTGGGTTGGGTGTGTGTGTTTAGGGGTGTATATGTGTGCGGTTGGGGGTATGTTTGTGTAGAGGTGTATGTGTGTGTGGGTTAGGTGTGTGTGTGTAGAGGTGTATGTGTGTGGAGTTGGGTGTGTTTGTGTAGGGGTGTGTGTGTGTAGAGGTGTATGTGTGTGGGGTTGGGTGTGTGTGTACAGGTGTATGTGTGTGGGGTTGGGTGTGTGTGTGTGTAGGGGGTGTGTGTGTAGAGGTGTAAGCGTGTGTGGGTTGGGTGTGTGTGTGTAGAGGTGTATGTGTGTGGGGTTGGGTGTGTGTGTGTAGAGGTGTATGTGTGTGGGGTTGGGTGTGTGTGTGTAGGGGGGGTGTGTGTAGAGGTGTATGTGTGTGGGGTTGGGTGTGTGTGTGTAGAGGTGTATGTGTGTGGGGTTGGGTGTGTGTGTGTAGAGGTGTATGTGTGTGGGGTTGGGTGTGTGTGTGTAGGGGGGGTGTGTGTAGAGGTGTATGTGTGTGGGGTTGGGTGTGTGTGTGTAGAGGTGTATGTGTGTGGGATTGGGTGTGTGTGTGTAGAGGTGTATATGTGTGGGTTGGGTGTGTGTGTTTAGGGGTGTATATGTGTGCGGTTGGGTGTGTGTGTGTACGGGGGGTGTGTGTAGAGGTGTATGTGTGTGGGGTTGGGTGTCTGTGTGTAGAGGTGTATGTGTGTGGGGTTGGGTGTGTGTGTGTAGAGGTGTATGTGTGTGGGGTTGGGTGTGTGTGTGTAGAGGTGTATATGTGTGGGTTGGGTGTGTGTGTTTAGAGGTGTATGTGTGTGCGGTGGGGGTATGTTTGTATAGAGGGGTATGTGTGTGGGGTTGGGTGTGTGTGTGTAGAGGTGTATGTGTGTGGGGTTGGGTGTGTGTGTGTAGGGGGTGTGTGTGTAGAGGTGTATGTGTGTGTGGGCTGGGTGTGTGTGTGTAAAGGTGTATGTGTGTGGGGTTGGGTGTGTGTGTGTAGAGGTGTATGTGTGTGGGTTGGGTGTGTGTGTGTAGGGGGTGTGTGTGTAGAGGTGTAAGTGTGTGTGGGTTGGGTGTGTGTGTGTAGAGGTGTATGTGTGTGGGGTTGGGTGTGTGTGTGTAGAGGTGTATGTGTGTGGGGTTGGGTGTGTGTGTGTAGAGGTGTATGTGTGTGGAGTTGGGTGTGTTTGTGTAGGGGTGTGTGTGTAGAGGTGTATGTGTGTGGGGTTGGGTGTGTGTGTGTAGAGGTGTATGTGTGTGGGGTTGGGTGTGTGTGTGTAGGGGTGTGTGTGTAGAGGTGTAAGTGTGTGTGGGTTGGGTGTGTGTGTGTAGAGGTGTATGTGTGTGGGGTTGGGTGTGTGTGTGTAGAGGTGTATGTGTGTGGGGTTGGGTGTGTGTATGTGGGGGGGTGTGTGTAGAGGTGTATGTGTGTGGGGTTGGGTGTGTGTGTGTAGAGGTGTATGTGCGTGGGATTGGGTGTGTGTGTGTAGAGGTGTATGTGTGTGGGGTTGGGTGTGTGTGTGTAGGGGGTGTGTGTGGGTTGGGTGTGTGTGTGTGTGTGTGTGTGTGTAGAGGTGTATGTGTGTGGGGTTGGGTGTGTGTGTGTAGAGGTGTATGTGTGTGGGGTTGGGTGTGTGTGTGTAGAGGTGTATATGTGTGGGTTGGGTGTGTGTGTTTAGGGGTGTATATGTGTGCGGTTGGGGGTATGTTTGTGTAGAGGTGTATGTGTGTGTGGGTTAGGTGTGTGTGTGTAGAGGTGTATGTGTGTGGAGTTGGGTGTGTTTGTGTAGGGGTGTGTGTGTGTAGAGGTGTATGTGTGTGGGGTTGGGTGTGTGTGTACAGGTGTATGTGTGTGGGGTTGGGTGTGTGTGTGTGTAGGGGGTGTGTGTGTAGAGGTGTAAGCGTGTGTGGGTTGGGTGTGTGTGTGTAGAGGTGTATGTGTGTGGGGTTGGGTGTGTGTGTGTAGAGGTGTATGTGTGTGGGGTTGGGTGTGTGTGTGTAGGGGGGGTGTGTGTAGAGGTGTATGTGTGTGGGGTTGGGTGTGTGTGTGTAGAGGTGTATGTGTGTGGGGTTGGGTGTGTGTGTGTAGAGGTGTATGTGTGTGGGGTTGGGTGTGTGTGTGTAGGGGGGGTGTGTGTAGAGGTGTATGTGTGTGGGGTTGGGTGTGTGTGTGTAGAGGTGTATGTGTGTGGGATTGGGTGTGTGTGTGTAGAGGTGTATATGTGTGGGTTGGGTGTGTGTGTTTAGGGGTGTATGTGTGTGCGGTTGGGTGTGTGTGTGTACGGGGGGTGTGTGTAGAGGTGTATGTGTGTGGGGTTGGGTGTCTGTGTGTAGAGGTGTATGTGTGTGGGGTTGGGTGTGTGTGTGTAGAGGTGTATGTGTGTGGGGTTGGGTGTGTGTGTGTAGAGGTGTATATGTGTGGGTTGGGTGTGTGTGTTTAGAGGTGTATGTGTGTGCGGTGGGGGTATGTTTGTATAGAGGGGTATGTGTGTGGGGTTGGGTGTGTGTGTGTAGAGGTGTATGTGTGTGGGGTTGGGTGTGTGTGTGTAGGGGGTGTGTGTGTAGAGGTGTATGTGTGTGTGGGCTGGGTGTGTGTGTGTAAAGGTGTATGTGTGTGGGGTTGGGTGTGTGTGTGTAGAGGTGTATGTGTGTGGGTTGGGTGTGTGTGTGTAGAGGTGTATGTGTGTGGGGTTGGGTGTGTGTGTGTAGAGGTGTATGTGTGTGGGGTTGGGTGTGTGTGTGTAGAGGTGTATGTGTGTGGGGTTGGGTGTGTGTGTGTAGGGTGTGTGTGTGTAGAGGTGTATGTGTGTGTGGGTTGGGTGTGTGTGTGTAGAGGTGTATGTGTGTGGGGTTGGGTGTGTGTGTGTAGAGGTGTATGTGAGTGGAGTTGGGTGTGTGTGTGTAGGGGTGTGTGTGTAGAGGTGTATGTGTGTGGGGTTGGGTGTGTGTGTATACAGGTGTATGTGTGTGGGGTTGGGTGTGTGTGCGTAGGGGGTGTGTGTGTAGAGGTGTATGTGTGTGTGGGTTGGGTGTGTGTGTGTAGAGGTGTATGTGTGTGTGGTTGGGGGTGTTTGTGTAGAGGTGTATATGTGTGGGTTGGGTGTGTGTGTTTAGAGGTGTATGTGTGTGCGGTTGGGGGTATGTTTGTATAGAGGTGTATGTGTGTGTGGGTTGGGTGTGTGTGTGTAGAGGTGTATGTGTGTGGGGTTGGGTGTGTGCGTGTAGAGGTGTATGTGTGTGGGGTTGGGTGTGTGTGTGTAGGGGGGTGTGTGTAGAAGTGTATGTGTGTGGGGTTGGGTGTGTGTGTGTAGGGGGGTGTGTGTAGAGGTGTATGTGTGTGGGGTTGGGTGTGTGTGTGTAGGGGGTGTGTGTGTAGAGGTGTATGTGTATGTGGTTTGGGTGTGTGTGTGTAGAGGTGTATGTGTGTGGGGTTGGGTGTGTGTGTGTAGAGGTGTATGTGTGTGGGGTTGGGTGTGTGTGTGTAGAGGTGTATGTGTGTGGGGTTGGGTGTGTGTGTGTAGAGGTGTATATGTGTGGGTTGGGTGTGTGTGTTTAGAGGTGTATGTGTGTGCGGTTGGGGGTATGTTTGTATAGAGGTGTATGTGTGTGTGTGTGTAGAGGTGTATGTGTGTGGGGTTGGGTGTGTGTGTGTGTAGAGGTGTATGTGTGTGGGGTTGGGTGTGTGTGTGCAGGGGGGGTGTGTAGAGGTGTATGTGTGTGGGGTTGGGTGTGTGTGTGTGTAGAGGTGTATGTGTGTGGGGTTGGGTGTGTGTGTGTAGAGGTGTATGTGTGTGGGGTTGGGTGTGTGTGTGTAGGGGGTGTGTGTGTAGAGGTGTATGTGTGTGTGGGGTTGGGTGTGTGTGTGTAGAGGTGTATGTGTGTGGGGTTGGGTGTGTGTGTATAGAGGTGTATGTGTGTGGGTTGGGTGTGTGTGTGTAGAGGTGTATGTGTGTGGGGTTGGGTGTGTGTGTAGAGGTGTATGTGTGTGGGGTTGGGTGTGTGTGTGTAGAGGTGTATGTGTGTGGGGTTGGGTGTGTGTGTGTAGAGGTTTATGTGTGTGGGGTTGGGTGTGTGTGTGTAGGGGGTGTGTGTGTAGAGGTGTATGTGTGTGTGGGTTGGGTGTGTGTGTGTAGAGGTGTATGTGTGTGGGGTTGGGTGTGTGTGTGTAGAGGTGTATGTGTGTGGGGTTGGGTGTGTGTGTGTAGAGGTGTATGTGTGTGGGTTGGGTGTGTGTGTGTAGAGGTATGTGTGTGGGGTTGGGTGTGTGTGTGTAGAGGTGTATGTGTGTGGGGTTGGGTGTGTGTGTGTAGAGGTGTATGTGTGTGGGGTTGGGTGTGTGTGTGTAGAGGTGTATATGTGTGGGTTGGGTGTGTGTGTTTAGAGGTGTATGTGTGTGCGGTTGGGGGTATGTTTGTATAGAGGTGTATGTGTGTGTGGGTTGGGTGTGTGTGTGTAGAGGTGGGTGTGTGTGTGTAGAGGTGTATGTGTGTGGGGTTGGGTGTGTGTGTGCAGGGGGGGTGTGTGTAGAGGTGTATGTGTGTGGGGTTGGGTGTGTGTGTGTGTGTGTAGAGGTGTATGTGTGTGGGGTTGGGCGTGTGTGTGTAGAGGTGTATGTGTGTGGGGTTGGGTGTGTGTGTGTAGGGGGTGTGTGTGTAGAGGTGTATGTGTGTGTGGGCTGGGTGTGTGTGTGTAGAGGTGTATGTGTGTGGGGTTGGGTGTGTGTGTGTAGAGGTGTATGTGTGTGTGGGCTGGGTGTGTGTGTGTAGAGGTGTATGTGTGTGGGGTTGGGTGTGTGTGTGTAGAGGTGTATGTGTGTGGGGTTGGGTGTGTGTGTGTACAGGTGTATGTGTGTGGGTTGGGTGTGTGTGTGTAGAGGTGTATGTGTGTGTGGGCTGGGTGTGTGTGTGTGTAGAGGTGTATGTGTGTGGGGTTGGGTGTGTGTGTGTAGAGGTGTATGTGTGTGGGTTGGGTGTGTGTGTGTAGAGGTGTATGTGTGTGGGGTTGGGTGTGTGTGTGTAGAGGTGTATGTGTGTGGGGTTGGGTGTGTGTGTGTAGAGGTGTATGTGTGTGGGTTGGGTGTGTGTGTGTAGAGGTGTATGTGTGTGTGGGCTGGGTGTGTGTGTGTAGAGGTGTATGTGTGTGGGGTTGGGTGTGTGTGTGTAGAGGTGTATGTGTGTGGGGTTGGGTGTGTGTGTGTAGAGGTGTATGTGTGTGGGTTGGGTGTGTGTGTGTAGAGGTGTATGTGTGTGGGGTTGGGTGTGTGTGTGTAGAGGTGTATGTGTGTGGGGTTGGGTGTGTGTGTGTAGAGGTGTATGTGTGTGGGGTTGGGTGTGTATGTGTAGAGGTGTATGTGTGTGGGGTTGGGTGTGTGTGTGTAGGGTGTGTGTGTGTAGAGGTGTATGTGTGTGTGGGTTGGGTGTGTGTGTGTAGAGGTGTATGTGTGTGCGGTTGGGGGTGTGTTTGTGTAGAGGTGTATGTGTGTGTGGGTTGGGTGTGTGTGTGTAGAGTTGTATGTGTGTGGAGTTGGGTGTGTGTGTGTAGGGGGGGTGTGTGTAGAGGTGTATGTGTGTGGGGTTGGGTGTGTGTGTATACAGGTGTATGTGTGTGGGGTTGGGTGTGTGTGTGTAGAGGTGTATGTGTGTGCGGTTGGGGGTATGTTTGTATAGAGGTGTATGTGTGTGGGGTTGTGTGTGTGTGTGTGTAGAGGTGTATGTGTGTGGGGTTGGGTGTGTGTGTGTAGAGGTGTATGTGTGTGGGGTTGGGTGTGTGTGTGTAGAGGTGTATGTGTGTGGGTTGGGTGTGTGTGTGTAGAGGTGTATGTGTGTGGGGTTGGGTGTGTGTGTAGAGGTGTATGTGTGTGGGGTTGGGTGTGTATGTGTAGAGGTGTATGTGTGTGGGGTTGGGTGTGTGTGTGTAGAGGTGTATGTGTGTGGGGTTGGGTGTGTGTGTGTAGGGGGTGTGTGTGTAGAGGTGTATGTGTGTGTGGGTTGGGTGTGTGTGTGTAGAGGTGTATGTGTGTGGGGTTGGGTGTGTGTGTGTAGAGGTGTATGTGTGTGGGTTGGGTGTGTGTGTGTAGAGGTATGTGTGTGGGGTTGGGTGTGTGTGTGTAGAGGTGTATGTGTGTGGGGTTGGGGGTGTGTCTGTGTGTGTGTGTGGGTTGGGTGTGTGTGTGTAGAGGTGTATATGTGTGGGCTGGGTGTGTGTGTTTAGAGGTGTATGTGTGTGGGGTTGGGTGTGTGTGTGTAGAGGTGTATGTGTGTGGGGTTGGGTGTGTGTGTGTAGAGATGTATGTGTGTGGGTTGGGTGTGTGTGTGTAGAGGTGTATGTGTGTGGGGTTGGGTGTGTGTGTAGAGGTGTATGTGTGTGGGGTTGGGTGTGTGTGTGTAGAGGTGTATGTGTGTGGGGTTGGGTGTGTGTGTGTAGGGGGTGTGTGTGTAGAGGTGTATGTGTGTGTGGGTTGGGTGTGTGTGTGTAGAGGTGTATGTGTGTGGGGTTGGGTGTGTGTGTGTAGAGGTGTATGTGTGTGGGTTGGGTGTGTGTGTGTAGAGGTATGTGTGTGGGGTTGGGTGTGTGTGTGTAGAGGTGTATGTGTGGGGGGTTGGGGGTGTGTCTGTGTGTGTGTGTGGGTTGGGTGTGTGTGTGTAGAGGTGTATATGTGTGGGTTGGGTGTGTGTGTTTAGAGGTGTATGTGTGTGGGGTTGGGTGTGTGTGTGTAGCGGTGTATGTGTGTGGGGTTGGGTGTGTGTGTGTGTAGAGGTGTATGTGTGTGTGGGGTTGGGTGTGTGTGTGTAGAGGTGTATGTGTGTGGGTTGGGTGTGTGTGTGTAGAGGTGTATGTGTGTGGGGTTGTGTGTGTGTGTGTAGAGGTGTATGTGTGTGGGTTGGGTGTGTGTGTGTAGAGGTGTATGTGTGTGGGTTGGGTGTGTGTGTGTAGAGGTGTATGTGTGTGGGTTGGGTGTGTGTGTGTAGAGGTGTATGTGTGTGGGTTTGGAGGTGTATGTGTATGGGTCGGGGGTGTGTGTGTTTGCAGGTCTGGGTGTGTCGGTCGAGTCTGTGGTGACAGGTAACCGGGCCAGAGCTTCTTAATGTTGAGTTGAGCGCCGAGCTCCGCTCTGAGTTTCGGGAAGGGCGGGGGGAGAGTTCCTGGAAGAAACCGCATTTGGCAGCAGATATTTTTCTTACATTCCGGAGCTGAGTTTAACAAGGAACAGATGTGAGGAAACCAGAAAAACAGAGCGGGGGCAGGAAGGAGAAGGAGACGGAGAGGATTGGGGCAAGCGACGAGAATCGCAACATCGAACTGGATGAAATTTGGACAGATACCGAGGTAAGGATTTGTGGCAAGGGGGGTCCCATTCCGCTCTGTCCCGGGAGGTCTCCGATCCCCTCCGTTCTGGGCGGGTTTTGACCCACCCGGTTCGACACTCGGTGCGGATGCTAGAGAAAGTTGCGTCCCGTCCAGATGCGAGTTTAACATCTTGTGAATCTTACTAGGACGTCGTGAGGCAAATTCCTGGAGACATTCGGGGACAAGATGCGAGGGCTGAACTTGTGTGCCGCTCTTTGTCTTGTCTCGTTATCGCTCTTCACCCGCGGGGTGAGTTACTCCCAGAGGTACCCCTTGTACACCGGAGGAACCGGGCGGCTGGACGGGCAGGAGAGTCAGCCAGGAGCGGGACCGCGGGCTACCAGTCGATACAGGTAAGGCCGGGGACCGGACCGGACGGGATCGGGATCGGCTGATTATCATCAGGGAGGGAGGCAGGCAGGTGGGAGAGAATGACGGAGGGAAGGTGGGAGTGGGAGTGGAAGGGATGGAGGAGAGTTCGGAGAGATGAGAGAGAAGTAAGGCGGTACTGGGGAAAGGGGGCCGCTGAATTGGAGGTAATTTTCACCCAGTCTTTAGTGTGAATAATCCCCTTTGAAAACGGTCCATTCTTCCCTGTCCCTCTCCGCTGATCCTCCCCCCGAGTTCCGAGACATTTGCCCTCACAGATTTAGTGGATGTTCCGCCGTATAGTTATTATAGGAAAATCCGGTCTTAACTCTCCGAACTTTCTCCCTGATTGAGAAAAGCGGCGGTCGAGCCTGCGGGAAGGTGAGGCTGGGACAAACTGAATTTAACCGAGAAGGCTGTGAGTCACGTTTGCGGAGCGGCTCACTTCCCAAATAAAAGGAAGGTTAGAGAAGTGTACGACACAGGTCAAGGTGTCTCACCTGATGACAGAACAAGAACGAAGTACCCCTATATTTGGCCGGGACAACTTCCTTTCTGAGTGCAGGCATTAGGATATAACACCGGGGGGTTTGGCTAGGATTCTGTGTACTTCGGTACGGCAGTCGACAAGACCAGAACGACGGAGCAGAATTAGACCGCTCCGCCATCCCATCCTGGCTCATTTATTATCCCTTTCTCAGGCCTTCTCCCCGCAACCTTTGATTTCCTGATCAATCAAGAACCTATCAGCCTCTGGTTTAAATATACCCAATGACTTGGCCTCCACAACCGTTTGCGACAATGAATTCCAAAGATTCACCACTCTCAGGCTAAATAAATTCCTCCTTGTGTCTTCTAAATGGACCTCCCTTTACTCTGAGGCTGTGCCGTCTGGTCCTAGACTCCACACTATTGGAAACACCCTCTCCGCATCCACTCTGCCCAGGCCTTTCAATATTCTATAGGTTTCAATAGGTCACCTCCCCTTTGCAGAAGGAGGTAGGATGTACCTCCCATGTAAGGAGGGTTTGAGCTGAGGTCACGTGTGACCATCCAGGTCACCATACAAGCAGAGTAGTGAACATAGAAACATAGAAAACCTACAGCACAATACAGGCCCTCCGGCCCACAAAGTTGTGCCAAACATGTCCCTACTTTAGAAATTACTAGACTTCCCCATAACTCTCTGTTTTTCTAAGCTCCATGCACCTATCCAAAAGTCTCCTAAAAGACCCTATTGTATCTGCCTCCTCCACCACCATTGCCGGCAGCCCATTCCATGCACTCACCACTTTCTGTGTAAAAAAAACTTACCCCTGACATCTCTTCTGTACCTACTCCCCAGCACCTTAAACCTGTGTCCTCTTGTGGCAGCCATTTCAGCCCTGGGAAAAAGCCTCTGACTATCCACACGATCAATGCCTTGTACACTTCTATCAGGTCAACATAGAACAGGCCACTCGGCCCACGAATATTGTGCCGACCTTTTTATGCATAATTTGCCGGAACTATAGAGTGTATGTGGGATAATTTGGAGAGTGAGGCGAGGGTCTGAAATCCCACTGGCATCAAAGTTAATGAAAATCACAAATTGTCAGTGGTATTAAAGTGTGAATTTAGCAGGTTTGATACATTTTCAGACGATAGGAAAGCTGATGGTGTTGTGAGTAGTGAGCTCGGCGGGAGGTGGAAGAGTTTGGCAGAGTGTTGGCAAATGGACTGTAATCCCAAAAAGTGGAAGTTATGTCATTTTAAAACATTCTTCCCCACAGGCAGTTAATCTGAGCAACCATTTTAGTTCACCACTCCCCCAGCCCCGTCATGGCATTTCACTGTAAACACTTCTGATAATGTTGTTTACACTGTAATGATATGCTGGTATTTCTGTATTTATCCACATTTTATTCCATATCCACACTTTAACCTCTAACTTTGTTGTTTATAATTGTTGGTTTTTTTGTTACTTGTTGTTCCCTAACCAACATAGACCACAGCAAATTCCTAATACATTTAAGGCCGATACAGAAAGTAAAATGGCATGGGATCCAAGGAGACCTTCTTTTGTGGATTCAGAATTGGCTTGCCCACAGAAGGCAAAGGGTAGTTGTAAATGGTTCATAGAAACATAGAAAACCTACAGCACAATACAGGTCCTTCGGCCCATAATGCCGTGCCAAACATGTACTTACTTTAGAAATTACCTGGGGTTACCCATAGCCCTTCATTTTAGTAAGCTGCATATCCAGGAGTCTCTTAAAAGACCCTATTGTATCCGTCTCCAACACTGTTGCCGGCAGCCCATTCCACGCGCTCACCACTCTGTGCGTAAAATATTTACCCCAACATCTCCTCTGTTCCTACCTCCAAGCACCTTAAAACTGTGCCCTCTTGTGTTGGCCATTTCAGCCCTGGGAAAGATAGGCTGGGCTTGTTTTCTCTGGGGCGAAGGAGGCCGAGAGGTGACCTGATAGAAGTTGAAGTGAGGGGCCTGTTTTGTGCTGTACAATCCCATACCTTTCTGACTCCAGATGAGATCAATAGAGGTGCAGATAGGGTAAACAGTCAGAATTTTAAGGATGTTAGGAACAATCTAAATGGACGAGCCATGACTAGTAAGTTTCAAGATGATATGAAAATTGTTTGTATGTATTTATTTTATTTGGAGATACATCGTCCCAATGAGCTGCATGGTCCAGAAAACCATCAAGTTAACTCTAACCTAATCACAGACAATTCACAATGACCAATTAACCTACTAACTGGTTCATCTTCAGACAGTGAGAGAATAGCGGAAATGCACGCAATCATGAGACGAGCAGAAAAACTATTCAGAGATAGTGACAGAATTGTACTTTGAACTCTGATGCCCCAAGCTGTAATAGCATCGCTCAAGCTGCTGCAATATCATGATGTTGTTGATAATGAGCACCGTAATTGGGTGAAACGCTGTGATACCATGGTGTTGTTCATAACAAGGATTGTAATTGTACAAACTGCTGCAGTGCCATAGTGTTGTTCATACCAAGGACTGTAATTGAACAAACTGCTGTGATACCATGCTGCCGTTGATAATGAGGACTGTAATTGAAGTAACAGTTGCGATACCATGGTGTTGTTGATAATGAGAACTGTAATTGGATGAACCGTTGCATTACCATGTTGTTGCTTGTAATGAGGACTGTATTTGGATGAACCATTGTGATACCATGGTGTTGTTCATACCAAGAACTGTCATTGGATTAACCATTGTGATACCATGGTGTTGTTGATAATGAGCAGAGTAATTGGATGAACCGTTGTGATACCATAATATCATTGAAAATAAGGACTGTAATTAGATTAGATTAGAATAGATTATGAGGACACTCAGTCCTCATTTATTGTCATTTAGAAATGCATGAATTAAAAAATCATACAATGTTCCTCCAGAATTATATCACAAGAAACACAGGACAAACCAAGACTAAAACTGACAAAACCACATAATTATAACATATAGTTACAACAGTGCAAAGCAATACCGTAATTTGATAAAGAGCAGACCATAGGGACGGTAAAAAAAGTCTCTAAGTCCCAATAGCCCCATCATCTCATGCAGACAGCAGAAGGGAGAAACTCTCCCTGCCATGAACCTCCAAGCGCCGCAAACTTGCCGATGCAGCACCATTGGAAGCACCCGACCGCAGCGGACTCTGAGTCCGTCCGAAAACTTCGAGCCTCCGACAAGTCCTTCAGCACCGAGCACCATCCTCTGCCAAGCACTTCGACACCACCCCAGCCACTGAACAACAAGCAAAGCTGAGGATTCGGGGCCTTCCCCTCTAGAGATTTTGGACCACACAGTAGCAGCAAGCGAAGCAGGCATTTCAGAAGTTTCACCAGATGTTCCTCTGTGCTCTCACATCTGTCTCCAGCAAATCAGGATTGTGCACGGACCCTACTTGACAGATAACAGACATCACCACCGGAGTGGCTGCTGCGAGCTGCGTCGCACCGCCACCTTCTCTGTTGTTTCGGACAAACTGTTGCAATACCATGGTGTTGTTTATAACAAAGACTGTAATTGGACGAGCCACTGCGATACCATGGTATTGTTGATAATGAGGACTGTAATTGGATGAACATTTGCATTACCATGGTGTTGTTGTAATGAGTAGTGTAACTGGACAACATACTGCAATGCATGATGTTGTTTATAACAAAGTCTGTAATTGGATGAACCATTAGATAGCCATGCTGACTATTCCTAATCAGATTATGCCTCTCCATCTTCCCCAACAACTTTCCCAACACTGAAGTCAAACTCACTGGTCTATCCTGGGTTATCTCTACTCCGTATCTTGAACAAGGGAACAACATTTGCAACCTTCCAATCCTCTGGTACTTCTCCCACCCCTATTGAAGATGCAAAGATCATCGCAAGAGGCTCAGCAATCTCCTCCCTCACTTCCCACAGTAGCCTGGGGTAGATCTCATCCGGTCCCAGTGACTTATCTAACTTAATGCTTTTCAAAAGCTCCAGCACATCCTCTTTCTTAACGTCTGTATCTCAAGCATTTCAGTCTGCTGTGAGTCATCCCTACAATTGCCAAGGTCCTTTTCTCTGGTGAATTCTGAAGCAAAGTATTCATTAAGTACCTCAGCTACTTCCTCCAACTCCATGCACATGTTTCACCTATCACACCTGATTGGTCCTATTCTCATATGGCTTATCCTCTTGTTCTTCACATACTTGTAGAACGTCTGGGGTTTTCCTTAATCCTGCTCACCAAGGGCTTCTCATGGCCCCTTCAGGCTCTCCTAATTCCATTGTTAAGCTCCTTCCTAGGAACTTTGTAATTTTCTAGATCTCTAACAGTACCTAGTTTCTTGAATCTTTTGTAAACTTTTCTTTTCTTCTTAACTAGATTTTCTACATCCTTTGTACACCATGGTTCTTTAACTCTACCATCCTTTTCCCATCTCAATGGAACATACCTATGCAGAACTCCATGCAAATGTTCCCTGAACATTTGCCACATTTCTGCCATGCATTTCCCTGAGAGCATCTGTTCCCAAGTTCCTGCCCAATAGCTTCATATTTCTCTCTAACCCAATTAAATGTTTTCCCAAATTGTCTGGTCCTATGCCTCTCCAGCGCTATGGTGAAGAAGATAGAGTTGTGGTCGCTACCTCCAAAATGTTCTCCCACCGAGTGATCTGACACCTGAATGTTCTCCCACCGAGCGATCTGACACCTGACCAGGTTCGTTTCCCAATACCAAATCAAGTACAGCCTCTCCTCTAGTTGGCTTATTTACATATTGTGTCAGGAAACCTTCCTGAACACACCTAGCAACTTCCACCCCATCTAAATAAGGAGATGCTAATCAATATTAGGAAAGTTAAAATCTCCCATCACAACAACCCTATTATTATTGCACCATTCCAGAATCTGCCTCCCTATCTGCTCCTTGATATCCCTGTTACTGGGGGATCTACAAAAAACACCCAGTAGAGTTATTGCCCCTCTCCTGTTTTTTGACTTGTACCCACACTGACTCCGTCGACCATCCCTCCATAACTACCATTTCTGCAGCTGTGACACTATCCCTAATTAGCAATGCCATGCCCCACCTCATTTGCCTCCTTCTCTGTTCCTTTTGAAGCCCGGAACACTCAGCAGCCATTCCTGCCCCTGAGACAAGTCTCTGTAATGGCCACAACATCATAGTTCCATGTATTGATCCATGCTCTAAGTTCATCCACCTTGTTTATGATACTCCTTGCATTAAAACAGACACATCTCAAACCATCAGGCTGAGTGCATCTTTGCTCTAGCATCTGTCTATCTTCCCTCACAGACTCCTACAAGCTGTCTCTACTTGTGCTCCAACCTCCCCATCCTCTGCCTCTTCACTTCGGTTCCCACCCCCTGCAAATCTAGTTTAATGAGGGGATTTCGGGGTAAGTTTTTCACACAGAGGGTGGTGGGTGTGTGGAATGCATGGCTGGCAGTGGTGGTGGAAGCAAATACAATAGGGTCTTTTAAGAGCCTCTCAGGTAGGTACATGGAGCTTAGAAAAATAGAGGGCTATGTGCTGGGGAAATTCTCGGCAGTCTCTAGAGTAAATTTGTTTTCAAGGGACTGTTTAATGTCTTTTTCTCAGTTAGTGGATAAATATGATTTATCTGATGTACACTTTTTTAGATATTTACAAATTAGGAATTTTTTACGTGGTTTGTTGTCAAATTACCCTTCTGCTTATCCACCTAATATGACAGATGTCCTCTTTCAGTTTAAACCATTTCAAAAAGGGTTGATAGCTATAAACGGTTATTGAACTCACGAATGATATCTAATGATAAAATTAAACGTGCTTGGGAATTGGAAGTTCAAGGGTCATTTTCAGATAATCAATGGAGTAATATTTTTCATTTGGTTAACAACTCATCTATTGTGCCTGTCATTCCTTGATACAGTTCAAGGTAGTGCATCGGGCCCGTATGTCAAAGGATAAACCAGCACGTATTTTCTCCAATATCAATCCTATTTGTGACAGATGTAATACTGAGCTGGCCACTTTAACTCATATGTATTGGTCTCTATAAAACTAGATAACTTTTGGAGAGATGTTTTTACAACACTATCAAAAGTCTTGGTCTGGATCTACAACCTAATTTGCTTACGGCAATTTTGGGGATTATCCCATCGGAAGCAGGAAACATTCCTGTTTCCGCTCAACATATGATAGCCTTTTCGACTTTATTGGCCAGGAGAGCCATTTCTTGAAGTGGAAAGATGCTAACCCACCGACTGTGTTTTATTGGCTCTCCTCCATCATGTCCTGTTTAAGTGTAGAGAAAATAAGAAGTCAGACATTTGATACATCCTTTACACAAAATAATCTGCAGATGCTGGGGTCAAAGCAACACTCACAACACGCTGGAGGAACTCAGCAGGTCAGGCAGCATCCGTGGAAACGATCAGTCAACGACTCAGGCTGGAACCCTTCGTCAGGACTGTAGGGGGAAGAGGCAGAGGCCCTATAAAGAAGGTGGGGGAGGGTGGGAAGGAGAAGGCTGGTAGGTTCCAGGGGAAAGATAAAGGGGTGGGGGAGGGGAAGCAGGGAGGTGATAGGCAGGAAAGGTGAAGAAAGATTAGGGGAAAATACAATGGGTAGTAGAAGGAGGCGGAACCATGAGGGAGGTGGTAGGCAGCTGGGGGAGGGGCAGAGTGACACAGGAATAGAGGAAGGGAGGGGGAGGGAATTACTGAAAGTTGGAGAATTCTATGTTCATACCAAGGGGCTGGAGACTACCTAGACGGTATATGAGGTGTGTTCCACCTCCTTCCTGAGTTTGGTCTCATCATGGAAGTAGAGGAGGCCATGTATGGACATATCTGAATGGGAATGTGAAGCAGAGTTGAAGTAGGTGGCAACCGGAAGATCCCGTCTGCTGCTTTTATACTAGTTTAACAATATCAATGATTTTGACAATGTCCATCTTAGTCTCGGTTTGTATTGGTACTGATATATATATATTTGAGATAATTCTCCTCTTGATGTATCTATGCTCCTTTTAAATCAATAAAAAGATTAATAAAGAGGGTGATGTGTGGTGTTGATCTGAAGGTAATTGTTTCACATGGAGATGGTGATGTGTAGTGTGGATCTGATGGTAGTGAGGAGGGAGGAAAAGATGGCGGCACGATGCATCTCACAGCGGCCACTTCGGTGGTGATTTTTGTTATTTGTCAAGTAGGGTGCCGTGCACAATCCTGATTTGATGGAGACAGACGTGAGAGCACGGAGGAGCATCTGGTGAAACTTCTGAAATGTCTGCTTCGCTGCTGCTGCTACTGTGTGGTCCAGAATCTCTGGAGGGGAAGACCCCGAGCCCTCAGCTTTGCTTGTTGCTTGGTGGCCGGGGCAAGGTCGAAGTGCTGGGCAAGGCTGGTGTTCGGTGCTCAGTGTTGGAGAGCTGGTCGGAGGCTCGAAGTTTTCAGACAGACTCAGAGTCCGCTGCGGTCGGGTGTTTCCAAAGGTGCTGCATCGGCAAGTTTGCGGCGCTTGGAGGTTCATGGCAGGGAGAGTTTCTCCCTTCTGCCGTCTGCCTAAGATGATGAGGCTATCGGGACTTTGAGACTCTTTTTTTACCGTGCCCATGGTGTGATCTTTATCAAATTACGGTATTGCTTTGCACTGTTGTAACTATATGTTATAACTATGTGGTTTTGTAAGCTTTCGTCTTGGTTTGTCCCGTGTTTCTTGTAATATCATTCTGGAGGGATATTGTATCATTTTTTAATGTATGCATTTCTAAATGACAATAAATGAGGACTGAGTGTCCTCATAATCTAAAAAAAATTGTTTTACTCTGTGAGGGTGATGTGTAGTATGGATCTGATGGTAATTGTTTCACACAGAGAGGGTGATGTATAGTGTGGTTCTGAGGGTAATTCTCTCACACCGAGAGGGTGATGTGTCGTTTGGATCTGATGGTAATTGTCCCACTCCCTGAAGGTGATGTGTAGTGTGGCACTGATGGTAATTGTCTCACACGGAGAGGGGGAGGTGTTGTGTGGATCTGATGGTAATTTTCTGACACGGGGAGGGTGATGTGACGTGCAGATCTGAAGGTAATTTTCTCACACCAAGAGGGTGATATGTAATGATACTGAGGAGCAGATTGGGAGGCAGATTTTGGAAAGGTGCAAAAATAACAGGGTTGTTATCATGGGTGACTTTAACTTCCCGAATATTGATTGGCACCTGATTAGTTCCAAGGGTTCAGATGGGGCAGAGTTTGTTAAGTGTTTACAGGACGGATTCCTGTCACAGTATGTTGACAGGCCGACTAGGGGAAATGCCATAGTAGATCTAGTATTAGGTAACGAACCGGGTCAGGTCACAGATCTCTCAGTGGGTGAGCATCTGGGGGATAGTGACCACTGATCCCCGGCCTTTAGCATTATCATGGAAAAGGATAGAATCAGAGTGGACAGGAAAATTTTTAATTGGGGAAGGGCAAATTATGAGGCTGTAAGGCTAGAACCTGCGGCTGTGAATTGGGATGATGTTTTTGCAGGGAAATGTACTATGGACATGTGGTCAATGTTTAGAGATCTCTTACGGGATGTTAGGGATAAATTTGTCCCGGTGAGGAAGATAAAGAATGGTAGAGTGAAGGAACCATGGGTGATAAGTGAGGTGGAAAATCTAGTCAGGTGGAAGAAAGCAGCAGCATACATGAGGTTTAGGAAGCAAGGATCAGATGGGTTTATTGAGGAATTTCGGGTAGCAAGAAAGGAGCTTAAGAAGGGGCTGAGAAGAGCAAGAAGGGGGCATGAGAAGACCTTGGCGAGTAGGGTAAAGGAAAACCCCAAGGAATTCTTCAATTATGTGAAGAACAAAAGGATGACAGGAGTGAAGGTAAGACCAATTAGAGATAAAGGTGGGAAGATGTGCCTGGAGGCTGTGGAAGTGAGCGAGGTCCTCAATGAATATTTCTCTTCGGTATTCACCAAAAAGAGGGAACTTGATGACGGTGAGGACAATATGAATGAGGTTGATGTTCTGGAGCATGTTGATATTGAGGGAGAGTAGGTGTTGGAGTTATTAAAATACATTAGGACAGATAAGTCCCCAGGGCCTGACAGAATATTCCCCAGGCTGCTCCACGAGGCAAGAGAAGAGATTGCTGAGCCTCTGGCTAGGATCTTTATGTCCTCATTGTCTACAGGAATGGTACCGGAGGATTGGAGGGAGGCGAGTGTTGTCCCCTTGTTCAATAAAGGTAGTAGGGATAGTCCGGGTAATTATAGACCAGTGAGCCTTGCGTCTGTGGTGGGAAAGCTGTTGGAAAAGATTCTTACAGATAGGATCTATAGGCATTTAGAAAATCATGGTCTGATCAGGGACAGTCAGCCTGGCTTTGTGAAGGGCAGATCGTGTCTAACAAGCCTAATAGAGTTCTTTGAGGAGGTGACCAGGCATATAGATGAGGGTAGTGCAGTGGATGTGATCTATATGGATTTTAGTAAACCATTTGACAAAGTTCCACATGGTAGGCTTATTCAGAAAGTCAGAAGGCATGGGATCCAGGGAAGTTTGGCCAGGTGGATTCAGAATTGGCTTGCCTGCAGAAGGCAGAGGGTGGTGGTGGAGGGAGCACATTCAGATTGGAGGATTGTGACTAGTGGTGTCCCACAAGGATTGGTTCTGGGACCTCTACTTTTCGTGATTTTTATTAACGACCTGGATGTGGGGGTAGAAGGGTGGGTTGGCAAGTTTGCAGACGACACAAAGGTTGGTGCTGTTGTAGATAGTGTAGAGGATTGTCAAAGATTGCAGAGAGACATTGCTGGTATGCAGGAGTGGGCTGAGAAGTGGCAGATGGAGTTCAACCCGGAGAAGAGTGAGGGTGTACACTTTGGAAGGACAAACTTCAAGGCAGAGTACAAAGTAAATGGCAGCATACTTGGTAGTGTGGAGGAGCAGAGGGATCTGGGGTTACATGTCTACAGATCCCTGAAAGTTGCCTCATAGGTAGATTGGGTAGTTAAGAAAGCTTATGGGGTGTTAGCTTTCATAAATTGAGGGATAGAGTTTAAGAGTCGCGATGTAATGATGCAGCTCTGTAAAACTCTGGTTCGGCCACACCTGGAGTATTGTGTCCAGTTCTGGTCACCTCACTATAGGAAGGATGTGGAAGCATTGGAAAGGGTACAGAGGAGATTTACCAGGATGCTGCCTGGTTTAGAAAGTATGCATTATGATCAGAGATTAAGGGAGCTAAGGCTTTATTCTTTGGAGAGAAGGAGGATGAGAGGAGACATGATAGAGGTATACAAGATAATAAGAGGAATAGATAGAGCGCATAGCCAGTGCCTCTTCACCAGGACACCACTGCTCAATACAAGAGGACATGGCTTTAAGGTAAGGGGTGGGAAGTTCAAGGGAGATTTTAGAGGAAGGTTTTTTACTCAGAGAGTGGTTGGTGCAGGAATGCACTGCCTGAGTCAGTGGTGGAGGCAGATACACTAGTGAAGTTTAAGAGACTACTAGACAGGTATATGGAGGAATTTAAGGTGGGGGCTTATACGGGAGGCAGGGTTTGAGGGTCGGCAGAACAACGTGTGCCGAAGGGCCTGTACTGTGCTGTACTATTCTATGTTCTATGTTCTATAGTGTGGATCTGATGGTAATTGTCTCAGTCTCTGAGAGTGAGGTGCAGTGTGTATCTGACGTAAATTATCTCACAAGCTGAGGGTTATCTGTCGTGTGGTTCTGATGGTAATTGTATCATATGGAAATGGTGATATGTAGTGTGGATTTGATGGTAATTGTCTCACATGGAGAGGGTGATTTGTAGTGTGTATCTGATGTAAGTTATCTCACAAGCTGAGGGTTATCTGTCGTCTGGATCTGATGGTAATTGTATCATACGGAAATGGTGATATGTAGTGTGGATTTGATGGTAATTGTCTCACATGGAGAGGATGATGTGTAGTGTGGGTCCGGTGGGAATTCTTTCACACGGAGAGGGTGATATGTAGTGTGGATCTGTTGGTAGTTGTCTTCCTTTGAGAGGGTGATGTGCAGTGCGGATCTGATTGTAATGGTCTCACACGGAGAGGGTGATGTGTAGTGTGGATCAGATGGTCATTGTCTTACACGGAGGGGGTGTGTGTAGTATGGATCTGATGGTAATTGTTTCACTCTGTGAGGGTGATATGTGGTGTGGATCTGATAGTTATTGTCTCACACGGACAGGGCGATGTGTCGTGTGGATCTCATGGTAATTGTTTTACACAGAGAGGGTGATGTGTAGTGTGGATCTGATCGTAACTCTCTCACCCTTTTATAGTAATCTGTAGTCTGGAACTGATGGTAATTATCTCACACAGAGAGGGTAATATGTCATGTGGATCTGATGGCAATTGTCTCACACAGAGAGACAATAGACAATAGGTGCAGGAAGTAGGCCATTCTGCCCTTCGAGCCAGCACCGCCATTCACTGTGATCCTGGCTGATCATCCACAATCAGTATCCAGTTCCTGCCTTATCCCCATAACCTTTCATTCCGCTATCTTTAAGAGCTCTATCCATCTCTTTCTTGAAAGCATCCAGAGACTTGGCCTCCACAGCCTTCTGGGGCAGAGCATTCCATATATCCACCACTCTCTGGGTGAAAAGGTTTTTTCTCAACTCCGTTCTAAATGGCCTACCCCTTATTCTTAAACTGTGGCCTCTGGTTCTGGACTCACCCATCAGCAGGAACATGCTTCCTGCCTCCAGCGTGTCCAATCTCTTAATAATCTTATATGTTTCAATAAGATCCCCTCTCAGCCTTCTAAATTCCAGAGTATACAAGCCCAGTTGCTCCAATCTTTCGAAATATGACAGTCCCGCTATCCCGGGAATTAACCTTGTGAACCTATGCTGCACTCCCTCAATAGCAAGAATGTCCTTCCTCAAATTTGGAGACCAAACCTGCACACAGCACTCCAGGTGTGGTCTCACCAGGGCCCTGTACAGCTGCAGAAGGACCTCTTTGCTCTTATACTCAATTCCCCTTCTTATGAAGGCCAGCATGCCATTAGCTTTCTTCACTGCCTGCTGTACTTGCATGCTTGCTTTCAGTGACTGATGTACAAGAACACCTAGATCTCGTTGTACTTCCCCTTTTCCTAACTTGACTCAATTTAGATAATAATCTGCCTTCCTGTTCTTACCACCAAAGTGGATAAGCTCACATTTATCCACATTAAACTGCATCTGCCATGCATCTGCCCACTCACCCAGCCTGTCCAAGTCACCCTGCATTCTCATAACATCCTCCTCACATTTCACACTGCCACCCAGCTTTGTGTCATCAGCAAACTTGCTAATGTTACTTTTAATTCACTCATCTAAATCATTAATGTATATTGTAAACAGCTGCGGTCCCAGCACTGAACCCTGCAGTACCCCACTGGTCACCACCTGCCATTCCGAAAGGGACCCATTAATCACCACTCTTTGTTTTCTGTCAGCCAGCCAATTTTCAATCCATGTCAGTACTCTGCCCCCAATACCATGTGCCCTAATTTTGCCCACTAATCTCCTATGTGGGACTTTATCAAAGGCTTTCTGAAAGTCCAGGTACACTACATCCACTGGCTCTCCTTTGTCCATTTTCATAGTTACATCCTCAAAAAATCCCAGAAGATTAGTCAAGCATGATTTCCCTTTCGTAAATCCATGCTGACTCGGACCAATCCTGTTACTACTATCCAGATGTGTCGTAATTTCATCTTTTATAATTGACTCCAGCATCTTTCCCATCACCGACATCAGGCTAACCGGTCTATAATTCCCTGGGATGATATGTAGTGTGGATCTGATGGTAATTGTTTCTCATGGACAGGGCGATGTGTCGGGTGGATCTGATGGTAATTGTCTCACACGGGGAGGGTGATGTGTAGTGTGGATCTGATGGTAATTGTTTCTCATGGACAGGGCGATGTGTCGGGTGGATCTGATGGTAACTGTTTTACATGGAGTGGTTGATGTGTAGTGTGGATCTGATAGTAATTGTCTCACACCGAGAGGATGATGTGTAGTGTGGATCTGATGTTAAATGTGTCACATGGAGAGGGTGGTCTGTTGTGTGGATCTGATGGTAATTATTTCACAGGGAGAGGGTGATGTGTAGTGTGAATCTGACTGTAATTGTCTCACCTTGTGAGGACATTATGTAGTGTGTATCTGATGGTAATTGTCTCACACGAACAGGGTGATGCATTATGTGGATCTGATTGTAAATATTTTACACATTGGGGGTGATGTGTAGCTTGTATCTGATTGAAATTGTTTCACACGGTGAGGGTGATGTGTAGTGTGAATCTGATGGTAATTGTCTCAGTCTCTGAGAGTGAGGTGCAATGTGTATCTGATGTAAATTAGACTGCAGAAAATAGCCGAAAGGGCATATCCTGAGTCTCAGTGCGGTTTCAGGTCAGAACGCTCCACAAGCAACATGATCTTCTCCCTTCGACAGCTACAAGAGAAATGCAGAGAGCAAAGACAACCACTCTACATCGCTTTCATTGACCTTACGAAGGCCTTCGACCTTGTGAGCAGAGACGGCCTGTTCAAAATCCTCGCCAGGATTGGTTGTCCCCCGAGGCTCCTTGGGATAGTTCAGTCATTCCACACAGTTCAGTTCAACGGCTCTTCTTCGGAGGCCTTCAACATCCGCAGTGGTGTGAAGCAGGGCTGTGTCCTTGCCCCCACCCTGTTCGGCATCTTCTTCGCAGTCATGCTGAAGCACGCCCTTGGAACATCAACTGATGGTGTCTACCTCCACACCAGATCGGATGAGAGGCTGTTCAGTCTGTCCCGGCTGAGGGCAAAAACCAAGGTTCGTGAAGTACTCATCAGGGACATGTTGTTTGCAGACGATGCGGCAACACACTCTGAAGAGCAACTGCAACGCCTCATGGACAGCTTCTCAAGAGCCTGCCAGGACTTCAGCTTGACCATCAGCCTGAAGAAAACCAATGTGTTGGGCCAATGTGTTGGGCCAAGAAAACCAATGTGTTGAACCTTTGTGTCATCAGCAAATTTACTAACCCATCCCTCCGTTTCCTCATCCAGGTCAATGTGTTTAGTCTCATCACAAAATATTCAATCAGGGTTGTCAGGCCTGACCTGCCTTTGACAAAGCCATGCTGACTATTCCTAATCATATTATGCCTCTCCAAATGTTCATAAATCCTGCCTCTCAGGATCTTCGCCATCAACATACCAACCACTGAAGTAAGACTCACTGGTCTATAATTTCCTGGGCTATCTCTACAACCTTTCTTGAATGAGGGAACAAAATCTGCAACCCTCCAATCCTCCGGAACCTCTCCCACCCCCATTGATGATGTAAAGATCATTGCCAGAGGCTCATTAATCTCCTCCCTCACCTCCCACAGTAGCCTGGGGTACATCTCATCCAGTCCCAGAGACTTATCCAACTTGATGCTTTCCAAAAGTTCCAGCACATCCTCTTTCTTAATGTCTATATGCTCAAGCTTTTCAGTCCACTGCAAGTCATCCCTACAATCAGCAAGATCCTTTTCCATAGTGAATACTGAAGCAAAGTATTTAGTAAGTACCTCCAGTATGTCCTCCAGTTCCCAACACACTTTTCCACTGTCACACTTGATTGGTCCTAGTCTCTCACGTCTTATCCTCTTGCTGTTCACATACTTGTAGAATGCCTTGGGGTGTTCCCACCCACCGACCCAGCAACCATTATATCCCAACTCTTCTACGGCCCCACCACCCATCGACCTAGCAACCATTGTATCCTAACTCTGCCCCGGCACCACCACCATTCGACCCAGGAACCACTATGTCCCAACTTTGCCCCATACCCATCAACCAAACCACCGCAATGTCCCAACTCTGCCCCAGCCCCATCGAACCAGCAACTATTGTATCCCAACTCTGCAATTCCTATCAGCGGAGTCACAGCTGATAAAGGCCACATTGCCCAACGTATTCCCACGACCCATGTAGCCGGCTTTAGGGAACAGTTGACAGCAAAGGCTCACTATCAGCACTGAGTTTACACCAGCACGGGAATCTGAAATAATAAAATGCCATTTTGTTAGTAATCCAAAGTTAAATTTGAATCATTAAAATATATGCAATGGAATGGAACTTTTTACGCACTTTTCTGTGTGCTCCAGAACTCTGAGGTGCTTGAAAAGATAAGCACGTCACCCTCTGGAGAGATTTAGAAGTGCAGGCTGTAAATAACGTAACTGTGACCCAATAGATTACCATAATGCAGCACAGTGAGGTAATATGTGATCGTACACCACGATGGGGTAATGAGAGATAATCGTACCCCACGGTGTGGTAATGTGTGATAATCGTACCCCACGGTGTGGTAATGAGTGATAATCGTACCCCACGGTGTGGTAATGTGTGATAATCGTACCCCACAGTGTGGTAATGTGTGATCAAACCCCACGGTGGGGTAATGTATGATAATCGTACTCTGGGGTATGATTTTGTGTGATAATTGTACACCAGAGTTTGGTAATGAGTGATAATTGTACCCCACGGTGTGGTAATGACTGATAATTTTACCCCACGGAGTGGTAATGTGTGATAATTGTACCCCACTGTGGGGTAATGTATGATCGTACCCCACGGTGTGGTAATGTGTGATTGTATCCCACAGTGTTGTAATGTGTGATAATCGTACCCCACGGTGTGGTAATATGTGATAATCGTACTCCAGGGTGTGATATTGTATGATAATTTTACACCAGAGTTTGGTAATGTGTGATAATCGTACTCCACGGTGTGGTAATGAGAGATAATCGTACCCCACGGTGTGGTAATGTGTGATAATCGTACCCCACAGTGTGGTAATGTGTGATAATCGTACCCCACGGTGTGGTAATGAGTGATAATCGTACCCCACGGTGTGGTAATGAGAGATAATCGTACTCCATGGTGTGGTAATGAGTGATAATCGTACCCCAAAGTGTGGTAATGAGGGATAATCGTACCCCACGGTGTGGTAATAAGAGATAATCGTACCCCACGGTGTGGTAATGTGTGATAATCGTACCCCACGGTGTGGTAATGAGTGATCAAACCCCACGGTGGGGTAATGTGTGATAATCGTACTCTGGGGTATGATTTTGTGTGATAATTGTACACCAGAGTTTGGTAATGAGTGATAATTGTACCCCACGGTGTGGTAATGACTGATAATTTTACCCCACGGAGTGGTAATGTGTGATAATTGTACCCCACTGTGGGGTAATGTATGATCGTACCCCACGGTGTTGTAATGTGTGATAATCGTACCCCACGGTGTTGTAATATGTGATAATCGTACTCCAGGGTGTGATATTGTATGATAATTGTACACCAGAGTTTGGTAATGTGTGATAATTGTAGCCCATGGTGTGTTAATGAGAGATAATCATACCCCACGGTGTGGTAATGTGTGATCGTACTCCACGGTGTGGTAATGAGAGATAATCATACCCCACGGTGTGGTAATGTGTGATCGTACTCCACGGTGTGGTAATGAGAGATAATCATACCCCACGGTGTGGTAATGTGTGATCGTATCCCACGATTTGGAAATTTGTGATAATTGTACCCACAGTAGTAAAAGCATTCTGGTTCATTGGTTATAATGGTGGTGTTCAGAGGCAAACAAGTTCTTGGAATGATCTTATTACACACAAAGATATAAACCTGAATATGTAGCTTCGTGGTGGACCATATCATGTACATACAGTATCATTGTACATACTCCTGTTATTCCATATACAGTATTGTTGTACATACAGTATCATTGTACATACTCCTGTTTTTCCATATACAGTATCATTGTATAAAATGGCGGAGAAGACTCGATGGGCCGAATGGCCGACTTCTGCTCCTTTGTCTTATGATCTTATTGTACATATTCCTGTTTTTCCATATGCAGTATCATTGTACGTACTCCTGTTATTCCATATACAGTATCATTGTACATACAATACAACTTTGGACAGCCATTTCAGTCCAGAATCTTGTACTGATCTTGTCAATTTGTACTAAATATCCTCTTCTTGTGTCTCATCCACATCCCTCCGTGCTCTTCCTATCCATGTGCCAATCTAAAATCCTCTTAAACTCCACTAGATTTCCTGTTTCCTGGCTACCGATTCCAACCACCTACCATTCTCTAAATTGAGTTAACTTGATTTCTTACATCCTTCACACACATGAGGAGTAAAAATCTTTTCGTTATGTCTCCATCTAAATGTGCAATGTGCATTCATAGTAACTTATAATAATTAGAACAGTCAATGTAATACAGAGTACACTCATGTCAGCGTAAATTAATCAGTCTGATGGCCCTGTGGAAGAAGCTGTCCCGGAGCCTGTTGGTCCTGGCTTTTATGCTGCACTACTGACTCCCAGATGGTAGCAGCTGGGATAGATTGTGGTTGGGATGGCTTGGGTCCGCAATGATCCTACAGGCCCTTATTACACATCTGTCCTTGTAAATGTCCTGAATCATGGGAAGTTCACAACTACAGATGCACTGCACTGTCCGCACCACTCTCTGCAGAGTCCTGCGATTAAGGGAGGTACAGTTTCCACACCAGGCAGTGGTGCAGCCAGTCAGGATGCTGTCAAATGTGCCCCTGTAGAAAGTTCAAGTTCTCTGCATAACATACCTGCACCTTTAGGTAAGTCTGTGTCTTAGCTATTGCTTTCCTCACGCTTGAGTTCTCTGTGGTGGTGCTGATGTTTTTTTTCGCTGGTGGGGGAAGGGGAATTGTTGGTCGCTGCCGCTTATACGTGGGAGGGGGGAGCTGGGGGGGAACTTCAGGGTTCTAACATTTAACTGTTGTTCATTCTTTGGGGGCACTCCTCTGTTTTTGTGGATGGTTACGAAGAAAAAGATGTTTGTTGTATATAGTTCTCTGACATTAAACTGTACCTTTGAACCTTTAAACTTCCCTCTCTGACCTTATAAGCATGTCCTCTGATGCTTGGCATGTCTATCCTCGGGGAAAGATTCTGAATGCTTTCCCCGGTTACGCTTCTCATAACATTAAAAAAAACTCTTGTCAGCTCTGCCCTCAGCCTCGGGAGAACAACCCATGTTTGCTTGACCTCTCGTAGCCTCTAATCCAGGCTACCCTCCCCACAGTCTTTACATCCTTCCTAGAAAGGGGTGGCCACAACTGCACACAATACTCCACAAGTGTGGTCTGATTAAAGTTTTATACAACTACAGTATAACCTCCAACTCTTGTACTCCAGCATGCTTTACAATCTTATCTACTTTCAGTGATGCATGGTCCTGAACCCCAAGACCCTTCTGTACCTCAGTGCTGTTAAGAGGTCTATCATTAACTGTATACTTTCTCCTTTCATTGACCTCCCAAAGGGCAACACCTCACACTTGCCCAGATTAAACTCCATCTGCCCCATCTCTCCCCAAATCTGTAACTGCATCTCAGATGTCCCTGTACATCAACATGCCCCACGTTCCTTTCACTATTGTCCAAATCCTTCTCCTCGGTAAATACCAGTACCAAGTACTCATATGGTACTTCAGCCACTTGCCCTGACTCCAAATACAAATTCCCTCCTTTATCCCTGAGTGACCTAGTTTTCTCAATATCAGTGTAAAATGCTTTGGGATTCTCATTGATCCTACTCACCAAGCCTCATCAAGACAAACACACACAAGACTGTCCTCTTCTTAAGGAGCTCCATCTCATCTGCAATGGAGCTTTGTCAGGGAGAGTCACCACCTTCCTCAATCTCCCCTCAGTCTTCTGGGAAATTCCCTGCTGCTCAGGGAAGTACAGTTCTTCAATGCTTTCACTAGGCAAATACTCCATCGGTTTGTGTCCTTCCCGAAACATTCGAACTTCCCCCAGCCCTGAATGTGTCAACACTTTCAAAAGATCCCTCAACTGCCTCCTGTCATTCCATCACAGTCTCCTTCTTTTCCTGGATCGTCTCCAATCTCGCACATGCCATAACCGTAACAGAAATCTTTCCCCTAACTATATTCTGGTGTAATCAATAGACACTATTTCTAATTGCCAACTCTGTCAGAAGTCAGTTACCTGAATAGGCTGTGGTTTGTGTGACGGGAACATTTGTATTTAGCAGTCCATTTCAGCACTGACGAAAAATGATCCTTGTTGATACAGCTGTCCTTTGGATTTCAGTTGCCTTCCTTGCTCATATTGATATAACCTCCATCTCTTTTTCACCAAATATTGAGGACTGTTCATTATAAACATATTCTTTATATTTCTCCAATGAACCTCTGGATTAGGAGCAGGAGTAGGCCTGTTCCACCATTCAATGAAAGAGTTATGGTTGATTGAATTGGAACCTCAGCATCCCATCTCCAAAATCCTGTGACACCTTTGCTCCATCTACATCTGCCTTTCAAAGTGTCTGCTTGCACCACCTCCTGATGAAGACAGTTTCCAGGATTAGAGCATGGGGGAATACTTTTTTACCTCATAATTCTGTGACGGGGGTAATCCTTGGTCTCAATTTCCCCATGACCAGACATTCTCTCCACAAGGTCTCTCTGGGCCGATTACATTATGATGAAGTTTCCTCTCACTTTCTTAAACAAGTAGATTTAAACCTCACGCACGGCAGTGGGGCAGAAGTTATTGTTGAACCTTGGGGGGTGAGTCTTCAGGTTCGTGTACCTCCTGCCAGATGGCAGTATTGAGAAGAGGATATAGATGGTGAGGTCCCTGATGATGAATGTCTCCTTCTTGAGAACTGTAGCGGTAATGAAACTTGAACTGAGCCCACCACTCTCATCTTGTCCTGTACAAGAGTTCCCACCACTCTCACATCGTCCCGCACAGGAGTTCCCACCACTCTCACATCATCTCGTACGGGAGTTCCCACCACTCTCATCTCGTCCCGTACAGGAGTTCCCACCACTCTCATCTCGTCCCGTACGGGAGATCCCACCACTCTCATCTCGTCCTGTACAGCAGTTCCAACCACTCTCACATCGTCCTGTACAGGAGTTCCCACCACTCTCATCTCGTCCCGTACAGGAGTTCCCACCACTCTCATCTCGTCCCGTACGGGAGTTCCCACCACTCTCATATCATCCTGTACAGGAGTTCCCATCCCTCTCATATCGTCCTGTACAGGAGTTCCCACCACTCTCATCTCGTCCTGTACAGGAGTTCCCACCACTCTCATCTCATCCTGTACAGGAGCTCCAACCACTCTCACATCGTCCTGTACGGGAGTTCCCAGCACTCTCATCTCATCCCATACGGGAGTTCCCACCACTCTCGTCTCGTCCCGTACAGGAGTTCCCACTGCTCTGACATCGTCCTCTACGGGAGTTCCCACCGCTCTCATCTCGTCCCGTACAGGAGTTTCCACCGCTCTCATCTCGTCCCGTATGGGAGTTCCCACCACTCCAATCTCGTCCCGTACGGGAGTTCCCACCACTCTCATCTCGTCCTGTACGGGAGTTCCCACAACTCTCATCTCATCCTGTACAGGAGTTCCCACCACTCTTATATTGTCCTGTACAGGAGTTCCCATACCAGGCCACAATGCATCAGTCACTGTACATCTGTAGGAATTTGTCAGTTTTGATGACGTGACATGTTAAATCTCCTTTTAAACTCCTGGGAAAGTAGAGACCCAGCTGCCTTCCTGTAATATGGAGACCAGAACTGATGGTACTCGAGCTGTGAGCAAACCAAAACCTTATATAGCTGCTCTTTGACTTCCTAACTTTATACTCAATGTCCCAACCAAGTGTACCGTATGCGATCTTTACCATCCTGTCTACTTGTGCTCTTAAATGTAGTGATTGGGTTTGACACTGTTACTTCCTTTAGCACTCATCCTCTCTGCAAAAAAAAACTCATTAAATCCACTTTAGAAATGGCAGGATTCTTAGGAGCACTGACATACAGAGGGATTTTGGGTCACAAGTCTGAGAGCTCTCCGAAAGTGGTAACGCAAGTAGATAGGGAGTGAAGAAGGCAGACAGGCTACTTGCATTCATCAGTTGGAGCACTGAGTAGTGAAATCAGCAAGTCATGTCACAGCTACAGAAAACCTTTTTCAGCCACATTTGAATGGTGTGCAGTTCTGGTCACCCAATTACAGGAAAGGTGTGGAGACTTTGGAGAAGAGGTAGAAGGGTTTCACCAGGATTAGAACATATAAAGTAGAAAACATGAACACAAGAAGGTTTACCTGAAGTAGGGTGTGACTGGGTGTCCAAAGGACTTCTCCCAGCAGGGAGTAACTGCACTGGGGCCTGCCAGTTCTCAGGTATTGTGCCTTGTTGAGTCTTGTTGACGACATTTCCCATCCAGGTGCAGATCCGGATTTCACCAGGAATTGTGGGGATTGTGGTACAAGGCACCATTCTCCAGTGCATCTGAAAATAAATACCTGCTTCTCCAACTTTGCAATGGCCATCTCCACTAGAAACCCTGTGAAGCTAATTAAGTGCAAGACACACTCAGGCCACATTACTTGCTACCTCTTGTACTTAATAGAGTAGCCACTGAGTGTATGTTCATGGTCTGCTGATGTTGTAGTCCATCCACTTCAAGGTTCAAAGTGCTGAGCGTTCAGAAACACTCTTCTGCACACCATGGTTGTAGCATGTGGTTATTTGAGTTACTGTCGCCTTTGTCAGCTTGAAGCAGTCCGGCCATTTTCCTCCGACCTCTCTCATTAACAAAGCATTTCTGCCCACAGAACTGCTACTCACTAGACTTCTTTTCCACCATTCTCTGTCCGCTCACTTGATGTTTTTTTTTCTGTTTTTCATACTGTTCTCTGTAAACTCTGGAGATTTTTATATGAAAATCCCAGGTGATCAGCAGTTTCTGAGATACTCAAACCACCCCACCTGGCACCAACAATTATTCCACAGTCAAAGTCACTTACATCACAGTTCTTGGCCAGTCCTGATGAAGGATCTCAACCCAAAACATCAACTGTACCCTTTTCCATAGATACTGCCTGGCCTGGGGAGTTCCCCAGCATTTAGTGTGTGTTGCTTAGCTTTCCAGCATCTGCAGATTTTTCCAAGTTTGGAATCCCATTTCTTCTCCACTCTGAACCACTGAACCTCTTGACCATGTTTGCATGCTTGTATGCTTTGAGTTGCTGCCACGCGATTGGCTGATTAAATATTAACAAGCAGATGTACAGGTGTAGCTAATAAAGTGACCACTGATTGTACCTTTCAGCTCAATTAAGTTTAACTTTTCAAATTGTGCAAGTGTGGAACGAGCTGCCAGTGGAAGCAGTGGATATGCAACATCTGAGCAGAAAGATGGATGACAGGGGTAGGGAAGGCTATGGTTCAGATGCAGGTCAATGAAACGAGACAGAATAACAGCTCAGCATGTAGATGGGCTGAAGAGCGTGCAGCAGTGGTCTATGACTCAACTATTCTGAAGCTGTTTTGAGGGGTTGGTACTCAGGTCTAATTTATCTTGTTTTTGACAGGAACTGGTGCGCTTATGTGGTGACACGAACGGTGTCCTGTGTCATAGAGGATGGTGTGGCAACATACGTCAGGCCAGAGTATCAGCCCTGTGGATGGGGCCAGATGCAGTGCTCACGGACAGTGAGGTAAGTGTTTTAATGACATCTCCTAAAGTTAGACAATGGGTTATAGCAGCGGCAGACAAGAATGTCCAATGCCCATGACTGGGACATAATGCCTGTTGATGAGAGGTCAGCGGCTGTCTTTTCCTCTCACTATTCCCATCACAGAGTCATACAGCATGGAAACAGGCCGTTCAGCCCGACTCGTCCATGCTAACTGTGTTTCTCATCTTCCTGTATTTGGCCCATAGCCCTCTAATTGTCTCCTGTCTCCAAGTCCAGGCAGCATCCTCTGTGCTCTTTGTAGCATTTTTCATATTTGGTTCAGTTCAGTGCTTTGAGCAGCGTGCACTGCACAGCATTGGGGAAAGTTATTGTCGGAGATGTAATTGGAAAGGCAGGGACTGTCAAGGCATTGTTATCATGGCTTTGTCTGTGTATCGCAAATCCAAATGAGGTTTTGAAGAAAAGACCATGAAGAGTGAAGTGGGGAGGGGATGGATGTTGTCTACATGAACTTTGGCAAGGCCTTTGACTAGGTTTATCATGAGCTAGCCAATTGAATACAAAATTGGCTTAGTTATCTTTCAGACTTGAGGCCTGTGACCAGCGCTGTACCACAGGGATTGGTGCTGGGTCCACTGATGCTTGTTATCCATATGAACTATTTGACACCAGAATTAGTGATGTTGTGGACAGTGAAGGAGGTTATCTAAGACTAAGATTACAACACAATCTAGATGGAATGACCATCAAGTGGGAGGTCTTTCCTCCCACTAGTCCTCCATTTTTTGTTCACCCATGTGCTTATCTAAGTGTTTCCAAAATTCCGTCATGTATATGTCTCTAGCACCATCCTTGTAGTGTGTTCCATGCATTTACCACTCTCTCACCTACGTCTGACATCTCCCCTTTACTTTCCTCCAGCCACCTTTAAATTCTGTCTCTCATATTAGCCATTGCCACTGGATGTCTGCTCTATCTATGCCTTTTATCATCTTAAATCATGTCACCTCTCATCCTCCTTCACTCCAAAGAGAAAAAGCTCTGTATCACTCACTCTATCCTCACAGGACATGCTGTCTAATCCAGGCAGCATTCAGGGAAATCTTTACACCCTCTCTAAAGCTTCCACATTCTTCCTATAATGAGCCAACTAGCATTAAACACAATATTCCAAGTGCGGTCTAACGAGTGTTTTATAGATCTACAATATTACCTCGTGGCTCTTGAAATTAATCACCATAAGAGCATAAGATATAAGAGCAGAATTAGGCCATTTGGCCTGTCGAGTCTGCTCTGCCATTGCATCATGGCTGATCCAATTTTCATCTCGGTACCAATCTCCTGCCTTCACCCCATATCCCTTCATACCCTGACCAATAAAGAATCTATCAACCTCTGCCTTAAATAAACACAAAGTCTTGGCCTCCACAGCTGCCTGTGGCAAAGAATTCCAGAGATTCACCAAGAAAGAAATTCCACCTCATCTCTGGTCTAAAAGGACATCTCTCTATTCTGAGGCTGTGCCTTCTGGTCTTAGGCTCTCCCATCATAGGAAACATCCTCTCCACATCCACTCTATCCAGGCCTTTCACCATTCAAAGGGTTTCAATTAGGTCACCCAGCCATCAAACACTCTTCATATGACAAGCCATTCAATCCTGGAATCATTTTTATGAACCTCCTTTGAACATTCTTCAGTTTCAGTTTTTCCTTTCGAAGATAAGGGGCTCAAAACTGTTCACAATTCTCAAGGTGAGGCCTCACCAGTGCTTTATAAAGTCTCAACATTACATCCTTGCCTTTATATTCTAGTCCTCTTGAAATGAATGCTAACATTGCATTTGCCTTCCTCAGCATAGACTCAACCTGCAAATTAATCTTTAGATTGTTCGGCACAAGGACTCTGACCCTTTGTACCTCAGACTTTTGAATTTTCTCTCCATTTAGAAAATAATCAGCCTTTTCATTTCTCCTACCAAAGTGCATGACCATACACTTCCCAACACCGTATTCCATTTGCTATTTCTTTGCCCATTCTCCTAATCTGTCTAAGTCTTTCTGTAGCCTCTCTACTTTCTCAGAACTACCTGCCCCTCCACCTATCTTCGTATCGTCTGCAAACTTTGAAACAAAGACATCAATTCCATCATCCAAATCATTGACATATAATGTAAAAAGTATCGGTCCCAACATAGACCCCTGTGGAACAATGCTAGTCACTGGCAGCCAACCGGAAAAGGCTCCCTTTATTCCCACACATTGCCTCCAGCTAATCAGTCACAGCTTTAACATTGCTAGAATCTTTCCTGTACTACCATGGTCCTGTAGTTGATTAAGCAGCCTCGCATGTGGCACATTGTCAAAGGCCTTCTGGAAATCCAAGTACACGACATCAGTCGGTTCTCATTTTGTCTCTCCTGCTTGTTATTTCTTTAAAGAATTCCAATAGATTTGTCAGGAAAGATTCAGAAAGCCATGCCTACTTTATCATGTGCCTCGACTCCAAAAACCACATCCAACCAATCAACTAACAATTTCCCAACCACTGAGTTCAGTCTAACTGGCCTATAATTCCCTTTTGTCTGCCTCTATCCCTTCTTGAAGAGTGAAGTGACTTTTGCAATTTTCCAGTCTTCTGGAACCATTCCATAATCTAGTGACTCATGAAAGATTGTTACTAATGCCTCCATAACCTCTTCAGCACCTCATTCAGATCCCTGGGATGTACACCATCTGGTCCAGGTGATTTATCTACCTGCAGACCTTTCAGTTTCCCAAGGATCTTCTCTCTAGTAATGGTAACCACACACTTCATGAGCCCTGACACCTGGAACTTCCACCAAACTGCCAGTGTCTTCTAAGTCAACACGAAAGCAACATACTTATTCTGTTCATCTACCATTTCCTTGTACCCAATTACTACCTCTCCAGCATCGTTTTTCAGCAGTCAGAAATCCACCCTTGCCTCCATAAGACCATAAGACATAGGAGCAGAATTAGCCATTCGGCCCATCAAGTTTGCTCTGCCATTCCATCATGGCTGATCGCGGATCCCACTCAACCCCATACATCTGCCTTCTCACCGTAGGGAGGTGCCGGAGGATTGGAGAATGGCAAATGTAGCTCCCTTGTTTAGAATAGAATAGGATAGTACAGCACAGTACAGGCCCTTTGGCCCACATTGTTGTGCCGACCCTCAAACCCTGCCTCCCATATAACCCCCCACCTTAAATTCCTCCATATACCTGTGTAGTAGTCTCTTAAAAAAGGTAATAGGGAGAATCCTGGGAACTACAGACTGGTGAGTCTTATGTTGGTGGTCTGCAAACTATTGGAAAGGATTCTTAAAGATAGGATCTATGAGCATTTGGAGAAGTCCAGTCTACTCAACGATAGTCAACATGACTTTGTGAAGGGAAGGTCGTGCCTCACTAGCCTAATTGAGTTTTTTGAAGAGGTAACAAAAGAAATTGATGAGGGTAGGGTGGTAGATGTGATTTACATGGATTTTAGCAAGGCATTTGACAAGATCCCCCATGAGAGACTCATCCAGAAAGTCATGAGGCATGAGATCAGTGGAACATTGGCTGTTTGGATAAAAAATTGGCTTAAAGGAAGAAAGCAGAGGGTAGTAGTGGAAAGAAAGTATTCTGCCTGGAGGTCGGTGACTAGTGGAGTGCCGCAGGGATCTGTCCTGTGACCTCTGCTCTTTGTGATTTTTATAAATGACCTTTGATGAAGAGGTGGAAGGATGGGCGAGTAAGTTTGCGGATGACACGAAGATTGGAGGAGTTGTGGATGGAGCTGTAGGTTGTCAAAGGTTACAAGACGATATAGACAGGATGCAGAGTTGGGCAGAAAAGTGGCAGATGGAGTTCAATCCTGATAAGTGTGAGGTGATGTGTTTTGGAAGGACAAACCAGAAGGCTGAGTACAGGGTTAATGGTCGGTTACTTAAGAGTGTGGATGAACAGAGGGACCTTGGGATTCAAATCCATACATCTCTCAAGGTCGCTGCACAGATTGATAGGATAGTTAAGAAAGCCTATGGGATGCTAGGCTTCATTAATAGGGGGATTGAGTTCAAGAGTAGAGAGGTCATGTTACAACTCTACAAATCTCTGGTGAGACCACACTTAGAGTATTGTGTTCAGTTCTGGTCACCTCATTATAGGAAAGATGTGGAAGCTATGGAGAGGATGCAGAGGAGATTTACCAGGATGTTGCCTGGATTGGAAAACAAGTCTAATGAGGCAAGCTTAGCAGAGCTGGGATTTTTTCTCTTTGGAGTGTAGAAGGATGAGAGGGGACTTGATAAAGGTCTACAAGATTATGAGAGACATAGATAGGGTGGATAGACAGTACCTGTTTCCCAGGGCACGAATAGCAAACACCAGAGGCCATATGTACAAAGTTAAGGGAGGGAAGTTTAGGGGAGACATCAGGGGTAAGTTTTTTTACACAGAGGGTTGTGGGTGCCTGGAATGACTTGCCGGGGATGGTGGTCGAGGCTAAAACATTAGGGGTATTTAAGAGCCTCTTGGACAGGTGCACAGATGAAAGAAAAATAGAGGGCTATAGGGTAGTGTGGGTTTAGTACTTTTTATTTTAGGAATATATGGGTGGGCACAACATCAAGGGCCAAAGGGCCTGTACTGTGCTGTAGTATTCTAGTATCTAGTGTCTAGTATCCTTTGATGCTCTGATCAATCAGGAAGTGATCAACTTCCGCCTTAAATATACCCATGAACTTGGCCTCCACCGCAATCTGTGGCAGAACATTCCACAGATTCACTACTCTCTGGCTAAAAAAAAATTCTCCTTACCTCTGTACTAAAAGGTTGCCCCTCAATTTTGAGGCTGTGCTCTCTAGTTCATATTCTCTCCACATCCACCCTATCTAGTCCTTCCAACATTCGGTAGCTTTCAATGAGATCCCCGCGCATTCTTCTAAATTCCGGTGAGTACAGGCCCAAAGCTGCCAAATGCTCCTCAAATCTTAACCCCTTCATTCTGGGAATAATCTGGACTCTCTCCAATGACAACACATCTTTTCTGAGATATGGGGCCCAAAACTGCTGACAATACTCCAAGTGCCTCTCTTTTACCCTTACGTATCTTAAGAAACTTTTGGTATCCTCTTTAATTATATTGGCTAGCTTACTTTCATATTCCATCTTTAACTAATTAATGACTACTTAGTTGCCTTCTGTTGGTAATTAAAAGATTTCCAATCCTCTAACTTCCCACTAATTTTTTCTATGTTATATGCCTTCTCTTTGGCTTTTATATTGATTTTGACTTCTCTTGTTAGCCTTGGTTGTATCGTCTTGCCTTTAGAGTACTTCTTCCTCTTTGGGATGTATATATCCCGTGTCGTCCAAATTGCTTCCAGACCTCCAACCATTGCTGCTCTGCTGTTCCTCCTGCCAGTGTTCTTTGCCAATCAATTCTGGCCAACTCTTCCCTCACGCTTCTGTAATTCCTTTTACTCCACTGTTATACTGATACATCCGACTTCTCAAATTCTCTCTCTCCTTCTCAAATTTCAGGGTGAATTGATCACTTACCCCAGAGGGTTGTTTTAGCTTAAGCTACCTAATGAGAGAGGAAGGATGAGGAACCTAACTGTGGCACCGTAGTCCAGGGAGGGAGGAAAGAAGAGAAATGTAATGATAATTGGGGATAATATAGTCAGGGGAATAGACAGAGTTCTCTGTCATGAGGATAGAGTGTCCCAAGTGCCTGCCTGGTGCCTGGGTTCAAGACATCAAATCTGACCAACAGAGGAATTTGCAGTGGCAAGGGTAAGAGCCAGTTGTGAGGTCCATGTGGGTACCAATGACATAGGCTGAACAAGGAAAGAGGTTCTGCTGAGGGAATTTGAGCAGCTAGGGACTAAATTAAAGAGCAGAACCAAAAAGGTGGTAATCTCTGAGTCACGTGCAAATTGGCATTGGGTCAAGACGATTACAGAGTTAAATGCGTGGCTCAAGGATTGGTGTGGGAGAAGTGGGTTTGAATTCATGGAAAATTGGCACCAGTATTAGGGAAGGAGGGAGCTGTACCAATGGGACGGGCTCCACCTGATCTGTGATGGGACCTGGATCCTGGCGAATTGCATAACTAGGAACGTGGGTAGGGCTTTAAACCAAACAGTAGGAGGGGTGGGTTCAACAGATTGGAGAAGTATGGATAAAGTAAAAAAAAAGTGTGGATAAAGATAAAGAAAAAACAAAAGATAAAAAAAGAGAAAAGGAAGAATGGAATGAAGAAAAGTCATGCAAAAGTGTAAAAGATTACAAGTTTTAAAAGCACAATGAGTGTAGGGACAACACACACAAAAAATGCTGGTGAACGCAGCAGACCAGGCAGCATCTCTAGGAAGAGGTACAGTCGACGTTTCGGGCTGAGACCCTTCGTCAGGGCTAACTGAAAGAAGAGATAGTAAGAGATTTGAAAGTGGGAGGGGGAGGGGGAGATCCAAAATGATAGAAGACAGGAGGGAGAGGGATGGAGCCAAGAGCTGGACAGGTGATGGGCAACCCATCCTCTGGGCTTCCCCCTCCCCTTTTCTTTCTCCCTAGGCCTCCCATCCCATGATTCTCACCCTTCTCCAGCCTTGTATCCCGTTTGCCCATCAACTTTCCAGCTCTTAGCTCCATCCCTCCCCCTCCTGTCTTCTCCTATCATTTTGGATCTCCCCCTCACCCTCCCACTTACAAATCTCTTACTATCTCTTCTTTAAGTTAGTCCTGACGAAGGGTCTCGGCCTGAAACATCAACTGTACCTCTTCCTAGAGATGCTGCCTGGCCTGCTGCGTTCGCCAGCATTTTTTGTGTGTGTTGCTTGAATTTCTAGCATCTGCAGATTTCCTTGTGTTTGCATTTTAAATGTAAGGGCACTTTATTTACACAATGAATGTATGGGCACTTTATCTGAATGCCCATAGTATTTGAAATAAGTAAAAGATTACAAGTTTTAAAAGCACAATGAGTGTAAGGGCACTTTGTCCGAATGCCCATAGTATTCGAAACAAGGTCAGTGAACTTGTGGCACAAATCAGTGCAAAGGGGTATGATTTAGTGGCCATTACAGAGACGTGGTTGCAAGGGGGAAGAGGATTGGAAATCAAATATCCAAGGATATCAGGTAATCCCGAAGGATAGGCAGGAAGGTAAGGGAGATGGCGCTCTAAATTAAGGATGAGATCGGGGTGATAGTGAGAGATGATATAAGATCCAAGGAGCAGAATGTTGAATCCATCTGGGTAGAGATTAGGAATAGTAATGGGAAAAAAATCAGTGGTGGGAGTTGTCTATTGGTCACCGAATAATAGCATTGCAGTGGCACAGTCAATAAACAGAAATATCTGAGGCATGTAAGAATGGAACAGCAGTTATCATAGGGGATTTAGCTTGCACATAAATTGGGTGAATCAAGTTGGTCGAGGCAGTCTTGAGGAGGACTTCATAGAATGTATCCCTGATGGCTTTCTTGAACAGCATGTTACTGAACCTACAAGGGAATGTGTTATCTTAGATCTGGTGTTCTGCGATGAGACTGGTAAAATTAATGATCTTGTAGTTAAGGATACTCTTGGAAAGAGTGACCACAGTATGATTGAATTTCTTGTACAAATAGAGGGGGCAGTAGTTCAATCAAAAACCAGTGTACCATGCCTAAACAATGGAGACTACAATGGGATGAGGGAGGATTTGGCTAGTAGAGACTGCATGCAGTTCTGGTCTCCTTACTTGAGGAAGGATATACTGGCTTTGGAGGCAGTGCAGAGGAGGTTCACCAGGTTGAGTCCAGAGATGAGGGGGTTAGACTATGAGGAGAGATTGAGTCACCTGGGTCTGTAATTCAGAAGAAGGACAGGAGATCTTATAGAAACATATAAAATTATGAAAGAGATAGATAAGATAGAAGCAGGAAAGTTGTTTCCACTGGTATGTGAGACAAGAACAAAGGGACATAGCCTCAAGATTTGGGGGAGTAGATTTAGGATGAAGATGAGGAGGAACTACTTTTCTCAGAGAGTGAATTTCCAACCCTCTGTGAAGTTCTCTGCCCAATGAAACAGTTGAGGCTACCACAGTAAATATATTTAAGACAAGGTTGAATAGGTTTTTGCACAGTAGGGGAATTAAGGGTTATGGGGAAAAGGCAGGTAGGTGGAGATGAGTCCATGGCCCAACCAGCTGGGATTTTATTGAATGGTGGAGCAGGCTCGATGGGCCAGATAGCCTATTCCTGCTCCTATTTCTTATGTTCTTATGTTCTCATAATCAATTCTGTTTCATTGCATAACACCCAGTCCAGAACAGCTGGTCCCTAATGGGCTCAAACACAAGCTGCACTAAAAAGCCATCTCATAGGCATTCCAGAAACTCCCCCTCTCGGAATCCCACACCAACCCGCTTTTCCCAATGTACCTGCATATCGAAATCCTCCATGACGATTGTAACATAGCCCTTTTGGCATGCATTTTCTATCTCCCGTTGTAATTTGTAGACCACGTCCTTACTACCGATTGGTGGCTTGCATAAAACTCCCATTAGGGTCTTTTTACCCTTGCAGTTCCTTAGCTCTATCCACAATGATTCAACACTTGCCAACCCTATGTCACCTCTTTCTAATAATTTGACTTCACTTTTTACCAACAGAGCAACACTACCCCTTCTGCCTTCCTGCCTATCCTTTTGATACAATGTGTATCCCTGGACATTGGGCTTCCATCTGAAACCTTCATTCAGCCATGATTCAGTGATGCCTACAACATCATACAAGCCAATCTGTAACTGTGCTACAAGTTCATCAACCGTACTCTGTATACTGTGAACATTCAAATATAACACCTTCAGTCCTGCGTTCATACATTTTGATTTTGTCCACCTTTTACATTGCAACTCATCCTATTGACTGAAATTTTGCCTAACACCAGCCTCGCTTTGCTAGCTGTCTCACTGCACACTCCTTTTTGTAAATCAACTACCTCAGCACTGTCACTCTGGTTCTCACCCCGCTGCCAAATTAGTTTAAATCCTTCCTAACAACTCGAGTTAACCTGCCTACGAGGATATTGAACCTCCTTAGTTCAGATGTAACCCGTTCCTCTTGTACAGGTCATATCTACCCCAGAAGAGATCCCAATGATCCATAAATAGAACATAGTACTGTACAGCACAGTACAGGCCATTCGGCCCAGAATGTTGTGCCGACCCTCAAACACTGCCTCCCATATAAGCCCCCACCTTAAATTCCTCCATATACCTGTCTAGTAGTCTCGTAAACTTCACTAGTGTATCTGCCTCCACCACTGACTCAGGCAGTGTATTCCACACACCAACCACTCTCTGAGTAAAAAACCTTCCTCTAATATCCCCCTTGAACTTCCCACCCCTTACCTTAAAGCCATTTCCTCTTGTATTGAGCAGTGGTGCCCTGGGGAAGAGGTGCTGGCTGAACACTCTATCTATTCCTCTTATTATCTTGTACACCTCTATTATGTCTCCTCTCATCCTCCTTCTCTCCAAAGAGTAAAGCCCTAGCTCCCTTAGTCTCTGATCATAATGCATACTCTCTAGACCAGGCAGCATCCTGGTAAATCGCCTCTGTACCTTTTCCAATGCTTCCACATCCTTCCTATAGTGAGGCGACCAGAACTGGACACAGTACTTCAAATGTGGCCTAACCAGAATTTTATAGAGCTGCATCATTACCTCGCGACTCTTAAACTCTATCCCTCGACTTATGAAAGCAAACACCCCATAAGCTTTCTTAACTACCCTATCCACCTGTGAGGCAACTTTCAGGGATCTGTGGACATGTACCCCCAGATCCCTCTGCTCCTCCACACTACCAAGTATCCTACCGTTTACTTTGTACTCTGCCTTGGAGTTTGTCCTTCCAAAGTGTACCACCTCACACTTCTCCGGGTTGAACTCCATCTGCCACTTCTCAGCCCACTTCTGCATCCTATCAATGTCTCTCTGCAATCTTTGACAATCCTCTACACTATCTACAACACCACCAACCTTTGTGTTGTCTGCAAACTTGCCAACCCACCCTTCTACCCCCACATCCAGGCCCATGCAACAGTTCCTCAGCCATGCATTCACCCGCCAGCTCATCCTATTGTTATATGACAGTGGCAGAAATGCAGAGATTACTTCCATGGTGGTCCCGTTTCTCAGTTTTCTACCTAGCTCCCTAAAAATTCTCTTCAGAACCTCCTCACCTTGCCTACCTATGTCATTGCCAAGACTTCTGGCTGCTCACACCCCACCCTTGAGAATACCATGGACCCTATCTGAGACATCCCTGATCTGGGCACCAAAGAGGCAACATACTATTCAGAAAGTCAGAAGGCATGGAATCCAGGGAAGTTTGGCCAGGTGGATTCAGAATTGGCTTGCCTGCAGAAAGCAGAGGGTCGTGGTGGAGGGAGTACATTCGGAATGGAGGGTTGTGACTAGTGGTGTCCCACAAGGATCGGTTCTGGGACCTCTACTTTTCGTGATTTTTATTAACGACCTAGATGTGGGGGTAGAAGGGTGGGTTGGCAAGTTTGCAGATGACACAAAGGTTGGTGGTGTTGTAGATAGTGTAGAGGATTGTCGAAGATTGCAGAGAGACATTGATAGGATGCAGAAGTGGGCTGAGAAGTGGCAGATGGAGTTCAATCCGGAGAAGTGTGAGGTGGTACACTTTGGAAGGACAAACTCCAAGGCAGAGTACAAAGTAAATGGCAGGATACTTGGTAGTGTGGAGGAGCAGAGGGATCTGGGGGTACCTGTCCACAGATCCCTGAAAGTTGCCTCACAGGTGGATAGGGTAGTTAAGAAAGCTTATGGGGTGTTAGCTTTCATAAGTCGAGGGATAGAATTTAAGAGTCGCAATGTAATGATGCAGCTCTATAAAACATTGGTTAGGCCACACTTGGAGTACTGTGTCCAGTTCTGGTCACCTCACTATAGGAAGGAGGTGGAAGTATTGGAAAGGGTACAGAGGAGATGTACTGGTTTAGAGAGTATGGATTATGATCAGAGATTCAGGGAGTTAGGACATTACTCTTTAGAGAGGAGGAGAATGAGAGGAGACATAATAGAGGTGTACAAGATATTAAGAGGAATAGATAGAGTGGACAGCCAGCGCCGCTTCCCCAGGGCACCACTGCTCAATACAAGAGGCCATGGCTTTAAGGTAAGGGGTGGGAATTTCAAGGGGGATATTAGAGGAAGGTTTTATACTCAGAGAGTGGTTGGTGCGTGGAATGCACTGCCTGAGTCAGTGGTGGAGGCAGATACACTAGTGAAATTTAAGGTGGGGGCTTATATGGGAGGCAGGGTTTGAGGGTCGGCACAACAATGTGGCCAAAGTGCCTGTACTGTGCTGTACTATTCTATGTTCACTATGTTCTATGTTCTCTAGATGTCTCTATCGTGCCCACAGAACCTCGTTTCTATTCCTCTGATGAAGGAATCCCCTATCAACACTGCAGTTTTCTTCACCTCTTTGCTCTTCTGAGCCATAACACCAGACTCAGAGCCAGAGACCCGGTCACTGTGGCTCCCCCCGGAAGTTCATCCCCCTCAACAGTATCTAAAGTGTTATACTTATTATTGAGGGAATGGCCACAGGTGTACTCTGTACTGGCTGTTCATTTCCCCTCCTCCTCTTAACTGTCACCCAGTTACCTGTCTCCTGCAACCTAGGGGTGACTACCTCCCTGTAGCTCCTATCACCTCCTCGTTCTCCCATATGAGTCAAAGATCATCGAGCTGCAGCTCCAGTTCCTCCGTACGTCTCTCAGGAGCTGCAACCTGGTGCAGATGTGCTTATCCAGGAGACTGGAGGTCTCTCCGACTTCCCAGACTCCACTCAGAGTACGATACATTGTCTCTGGAGCCATTCTGGCTAAACCACTGTGCCCTAACACGAGGAATGAACAAGTAAGAACGGAGAGACAGTAACTTACAAGATGAAGAGCAAAAGGATAAGATGTGAGAGAATAGGACCTATCAAATGTGACAGGGGAAAAGTATGTATGGAACTGGAGGAGATAGCTGAGGTACTTAATGAGTACTTTGCATCAGTATTCACAATGGAAAAGGATCTTGGTGATTGTAGGGATGACTTACTGTGAATTGAAAAGCTTGAGCAAATAGACATTAAGAAAGAGGACGTGCTATAGTTTTTGGAAAGCATCAAGTTGGATAAGTCGCCAGGATTGGATGAAATGTACCCCAGGCTACTGTGGGAGGTGAGGGAGGAGATTGCTGAGCCTCTGGCGATGATCTTTGCGTCATCAAGGGGTCAGGAGTGATTACGGAGGATTGGAGAGTTGCAGATGTTTTTCCCTTATTCAAGAAAGGGAGTAGAGATAGCCCAGGAAATTATAGACCAGTGAGTCTTACTTCAGTAGTTGGTAAGTTGATGGAAAAAGTCCTGAGAGGCAGGATTTATGAACATTTGGAGAGGTATAATATGATAAGGAATATTCAGCATGGCTTTGTCAAAAGCAGGTCGTGTCTTACTAGCCTGATTGAATTTTTTGAAGATGTCACTAAACACATTGATGAAGGTAGAGCAATAGATGTAGTGTATTTGGATTTCAGTAAGGCATTTGATAAGGTTCCCCATGCAAGGCTTATTGAGAAAGTAAAGAGGAATGGGATCCAAGGGAACATTGCTTTGTGGATCCAGAACTGGCTTGCCCACAGAAGGCAAAGAGTAGTTGTAGACGGGTCATATTCTGCATGGAGGTCAGTGACCAGTGGTGTGCCTCAGGGATCTGTTCTGGGACTCCTTCTCTTCGTGATTTTTATAAATGACCTGGATGAAGAAGTGGAGGGATGGATTAGTAAATTTGCTGATGATACAAAGGTTGAGGGTGTTGTGGATAGTGTGGAGAGCTGTCAGAGGCTACAGCGGGACATTGATAGGATGCAAAACTGGGCTGAGAAGTGGCAGATGGAGTTCAACCCAGATAAGTGTGAGGTGGTTCATTTTGGTAGATCAAATATGATGACAGAATATAGTATTAATGGTAAGACTCTTGGCAGTGTGGAGGATTAGAGGGTTCTTGGGGTCAGAGTCCATAGGACACTCAAAACTGCTGCGCAGGTTGACTCTGTGGTTAAGAAGGCACATGGTGCATTGGCCTTCATCAACCATAGGATTGAGTTTAAAAGCTGAGAGGTAATCTCACAGCTATATAGGGCCCTGGTCAGACCCCACTTGGAGTACTGTGCTCAATTCTGGTCACCTCACTACAGGAAGGATATGGAAACCATAGAAAGGGTGCAGAGGAGATTTACAAGGATGTTGCCTGGATTGGGGAGCATGCCTTATGAGAATAGGTTGAGTGAACTTGGCCTTTTCTCCTTGGAGTGACGGAGGATAAGAGGTGACCTGATAGAGGTGTATAAGATGATGAGAGGCATTGATCGTGTGGATAGTCAGAGGCTTTCTCCCAGGGCTGACATTGCTATCATGAGAGGGCACAGTTTTAAGGTGCTTGGAAGTGGACACAGAGGAGATGTCAGGGGTAAGTTTTTTATTTAGAGAGTGGTGAGTGCATGGAATGGGCTGCCAGCAACGGTGCTGGAGGCGGATACGATAGGGTCTTTTAAGAGACTCCTGGATAATTACATGGAGCTTCGAAAAATAGAGGGCTATGTGTAACCCTAGGTAATTTCTAAAGTAAGTACATGTTTGGCACAACATTGTGGGCTGAAGGGCCTGTATTGTGCTGTAGTTTTTCTCTGTTTCTATGAGCCATGCCACTTTAAAAACATAGGCTGTGGCCATTCTTATGAATGTGCCAATCAGCTTATGCAGCAACTTTGAGGGATCTCTGGACGTGGACATCAAGATCCTTCTTTCTCCACACTGTTAAGAATCTTGGCATTAATCTTGTATTCTGCCTTCAATTTCAACCTTCCAAAGTGAATCACTTCCCACTTTTCTAGGTTGAACTGCATCTGCCACTTCTCAGCCCAGCTCTGAATCCTATCAATATCCCATTATAACCTACAATAACTTTCCATGCTTTGCACAACACCACCAACTTTTGTATCATCTGCAAACATTCCACTTCCTTATTCAATTCTTTTATAAAAATCACAACGAGCTGGCATCCCAGAACAAATCCCTACAGAAGACCACTGGTCACTGACCCCCAGGCAAAATACATTCCTTTAACAACCGCCTTATGCCTTCTGTGGGCAAGCCAATTCTGTATCTGGATCCCACTGTTCCTCCTGGCCTTGCTTCCATGTATGGGTCTCATAGCTACTGATTGTCCTCCTATGAAATTTGCCTCTCAAAGGTATCGTTCCTTTATGAAACCACGATACAAAATTGCCTACAAAATGGTTTCTGAAATGGAATGGAGGTGTTGTCACGGTTATTCCGGAGATGACTGTTCAGTGAGTCTACCTGGATTGATTGAGGAAGAGAGCTCAAGGCCTGATAACAAACAACCAGAGGAAGGTAAGGCACTCTGTTTCTGGCCATTCAGCCCCTTCCTGCATTGTACACCACACTGGGTGGGGCTTGGTCCTGTCATCAGCAGCTCCACACTTCCTAGCAGGTCATTGATTATCTCCTCATTGTCTGATCACAGGTGGAAACAACTTGGATAAATCTCGTCAGATGGAGGAGAAGATCCACAGCCTAACCCAGCAAGTCCATAAACTGCAGAACACCATTGAAACAATGACAGAGAAGTTTCAAGAGGAAATGCAGAGAGTGATCGAGAGAGCAGTGAACGGGGAACAGCCAGCCGATGCTGCCTCTCACACAGACATGAAGGAGACCATCAATGAGATTCAGAACAAACTCCAACAGATTGACAACCGAGTGAGGGAGCATGATACTGAGATTGACCTCTTGAATACCATTGGAGCATCTGGAACAGCTGGCACCCCATCTGAGGTCGGCCAGAAGTTGTCTGACCTGAAGGAGGAACTGGTACAGGAGGTGGAACTTCGAATTCAGCACTCCTGTTTCTCTTGTCGGGCTGACATCAAAATTCTACGACAGCAGCAGGAGACATTCAGGCAAAGGCTGCAAGATCTGGGAAGAATATTTAATAGGACTGAGCAGCACAATCGGCTTCTCATAGAGGGCATGCACAAACACCTCACTGGGCTGACTACTTCAGTGGATGACTCCTGCTGCCGGGAAACAGAGAGCATTCAGGCAAAGGTGGAGGATATTGAAGGCAAGCTTGTGTCCCTCTCTGATGTGGTGACTGGACTGGAACAGAGGTTACACAGAAAGTCTCCATCTCCTGGTTTCTCTTCAGGAACCTCTCTGTGGGATGATCAATTGCAAAATCTTGGACAGAAACTGAATCTGACTGAGATGCGCCTTGAGAAGCACATTGTGAGCCAGCTGGAGCATCTGAGAAATGAATTTGGGGATAAAATCCATGAGAATGAGGAACGGATCAACACAGTGGTGTCTGTTCTGGGCAACTCCACAGCCTTTGATGACTGGCTGAGAGAGACAGTTCGTGGAATAGGTGAGGATGTCACAACTCTGAAGAAGAACATGGGGGAAGATGGACACAACCTGGAGTCAGTGGTGAGTCAACTGCACCAACTGGAGTCTAAGGTGGAAGCGGCTGTCAGTGACTGTGCTCAGAACTGTAACTCTTCACTTCTCACTCAGGATGGACAAGATACTGCTCAGATGTTGGAGCTTTTAACAAAGCTTCAGATAAGGCCAGCAGAGAATGAGATGAACATTCAGGACACTGGGAAGAGGGTGCATAACCTGACCACAGGAGGACGTTCACTGAGAAACAGACTACAACAGTTTGGGGAGGAAGTTAAGCAGTTGGAATCAATGTCTCATTCTAATGAGGACCAAATGAGATTCGTTAACTCTGGCCTCAGGGACTTGGAAGGTAAACTGCAGTCTTCAGCTGAGACCAGTTTAATGATCTGTAACACCATGAAAGATGAAGTCCTTCGGAGCGGGGAGGAAACAAAGAGAAAAGTTGAACAGCTGAGTGAGGAGCTGGAAAAAGTGAGGCAGAGATTCAGCCGTTTGGAGAGTGATTGCAGACACTCCTGCTCACGAGTTCAGACTGAATTCAACAAATTTAAAGTGGAGCTTGGTGACCCAAACAAACAGTATGAAGACTTGCTATTAAAAATAGAAAACTTCAACAATACGCTCCAAAGGCTTGGAATGTTTGGTGGCAATTTGGGGATTGATCTCGGATCGATAAATGGGGAGCTACGAGATGTCATCTTAACCTTCAACTCAGTAAATAATACAATAAAGGCCCTTCAAGACATTGTCCATCAGCAAGGCCACAACACCGATAAACTGAACACGACCTTCTACATAAATGCCAATAAACTGAAGACAGACATCAGCAAGTTCCAGGAGAAAACATCTCACATTGAGGACATAGACAAAAAGCTTGAAATCCTCCAGGATGACTTAGGGAAGGTGAGAAGCCAGATAGTGGTGGAGGGCAGTAAATTCAAAATTTCTGGAGAAAGGCTAGAAGAACGAATGTCCAGGATGGAGCAAGTCTGCAACAAGCTAGATTCTGTCTCGCAGAGTTTGGAGAAGATCAAAGAGGGTTTAAACCGACACGTTTCAAGCCTGTGGAATTGCCAACAGGATTTCAATGCCTCATTGCAGAGACACTCTGAAGAGTTACAAAATATCAAAAATACTCACCTAACAAATCTCAAACAGAAAATATCATTGCTCAATCATTCGGTGTCTGAGATACACACAGAAATTCACAACTTCACCATGCAGGAATTCACAGGTGAGTTCAATGACGAAATCGAACTAAAACAGATTCATTCTGTTCTGGTGGGAATAATCTGTCACTGCATAACACGAGGGCACAGTACTGGTGGGGATGGGTCTGTCACTGTATAACACTGGCATACAGTACCAGTGGTGATGGGTCTTTCACTGTATAACACTGGGGTACAGTACCATTGGAAATGGGTTTGTCACTGTATAACACTGGGCTACAGTACTATTGGAACTAGGTCTCTCACTGTATAACACCGGGGTACAGTACTGGTGGGGATGGGTCTGTCACTGTATAACACCAGGGTACAGTACCTTTGGGGATGGGTCTGTCACTATATAGCTGTGGGGTACAGTAACCATGGGGATCACTCTGTCACTGTATAACACTGGTGCGCAGTACCAGTAGTGATGGGTCTGTCAGTGTATGAATCCACCAGCTATCTCACCCTAGATCCCTTACAATGTACAGTATATCACCTTCCAGACTCAATGTGGACAGCATACACAAAATTCTGGAGGACTTCATCAGGTCTGGCTGCATCTATGGTGCTAGATAAACAATCGACGTTTTGGCTCAGTAAGAAAGTGGGAAGTAGCCTGAATAAGATGGTGGGGGGAGGGGCAACGTGTACAAGCTGGCAGGTGATAGGTGAGAACAGGTGAGGGGGACAGTGGGTGGGTGTGGATAAAGTAAGAAGCTGGGAGGAAAAGATAAAGGGCTGAAGAAGGAATCTGATTGGAGGGGAGAGTGGACTATGGAAGAAAGGAAGGAAGGGGACAACTAGAGGTAGGTGATGGGCAGATGAGAGGAAGAAGCAGGGTGAGAGGATAACTAGAAAGGGGAATGGAAAATGAGAGAAGAAGTTGGGGAAGAAGTTATCAGGTTAGGAAAATCAATGTTCATATGTCAGGTTGGAGGCTTCCCAGATGAATTATGGGGTATTGTGCCTCCAACCTGAGGGTGGCCTCATCGTAGCAGTAGAGAATGCCATGGACTGACATGTCAGAAAGTAGCCACTCATTTCAATTCAACTTCCTATTCCCATCCTGAAAGCTTTTTTTAATCAATAGAAAGAGGGTCAGAATCACCTTTAATATCCCTGGTATATTTTGTGAAATTTGTTAACTTTGCAGCAGTAGTACTATGCAATACGTGATAACAGAGGGGAAAAAACTAGAATTTCTGTAAGTATATATATATTTTTTTTCCTCTGGGTTTACTGCCGAAGCTTTCCCCATGAGTGGGTGTAGCTGCCAGGCAGCAGAGGTTTGAGATCAGAGTTTCCCTTCTCCTAGATCATATTCTGCATTGAGGTCGGTGACCAGTGGTGTGCCTCAGGGATCTGTTCTGGGATCCCTACTCTTTGTGATTTTTATAAATGACCTAGATGAGGAAGTGGAGGGATGGGTTAGTAAGTTTGCTGATGACACAAATGTTGGGGGTGTTGTGGATAGTGTGGACGGCTGTCAGAGGTTACAGCACAACAACAGGATGCAAAACTGGGCTGAGAAGTGGCAGATGGAGTTCAACCCAGGTAACTGTGAGGTGGTTTATTTTGGTAGGTCAAATATGATGGCAGAATAGAGTAGTGTGGAGGATCAGAGGAATCTTGGGGTCCAAGTCCATAGGACACTCAAAGCTTCTATGCAGGTTGACTCTGTGGTTAAGAAGGCATATGGTGCATTGGCCTTCATGAACCGTGGGATTGAGTTTAAGAGCCAAGAGGTAATGTTGCAACTATAGAGGACCCTGGTCAGACCCTTCTTAGAGTACTGTGCTCAGTTCTGGTCGCCTCACTACTGGAAGGATGTGGAAACCATAGAAAGGGTGCAGAGGAGATTTACAAGGATGTTGCCTGGATTGGGGAGCATGCCTTATGATAATAGGTTAAGTGAACTTGGCCTTTTCTCCTTGGAGCGACAGAGGATCAGAGCTGACCTGATAGAGGTGTACAAGATAATGAGAGGCATTGATTGCATGGATAGTCTGAGGCTTTATCTGAGGGTTGAAATGGCTAGCATGAGAGGGCATAGTTTTAAGGTGCTTGGAAGTAGGTACAGAGGAGATATCAGGGGTAAGTTTTTTTATGCAGAGGGTGGTGGTGAGTACATGGAATGGGCTGCCGGTGGCGGTGGTGGACGTGGAAACCATAGGGTCTTTTAAGAGACTCCTGGATGGATACATGGAACTGAGAAACATAGAGGGCTATGGGTAAGCCCAGGTAGTACTAAGGTAAGGACATGTTTGGCACAGCTTTGTGGGCCGAAGGGTCTGTATTGTGTTGTAGGTTTTCTATGTTCTATGTTCTAGATATATATATATTTAAATAAGTCCTGTTTTAAAAAAAGGAAGTGAGAAAGTAGTGTGGTAGTGTTCATGGGCTCAACGTCCATTCGGAAATTGGATGGCAGAGGGGATAGATAGATAGATAGATATACTTTATTAATCCCGAGGGAAATTTGGTTTCGTTACAGCCGCACCATCAGGATGAAACTGTTGATGCTTTCTTGATGGTCTCTCCTTCCTGACAGTTACAAGGAGAAGAGACCATTTCCTGGGTGGTGAGGGTCATTAATGATGGAGGCCGCATTGTGAGGTACTGCTTGTTGAAGATGCAGTCGCTCTGTGAAGGAGGCTGGTGCCCATGATGGAGCTGGCTAACTTTACACCTCTCTGCACCTTACTTCGATCCTGTACAGTAGCACCCCTCCACTCCACCACCGCGGCCACCAACCACCCCCCCCCAGGCCAGATGGTAATGCAACCAGTCACAATGTTCTCCATTCTACATCTGTAGAAATCTGTGAGTGCTTTTGGTGACATACCAAATCTCCACAAACTCCGAATGAAATATAGCCACTGTCTTGTCTTCTTCATAGCTTCATTGATATATTGGTTCCAGGTTAGATCCTCCGAGATATTGACACCCAGGGAACATGAAATTGCTCACTCTCTTCACTTCTGATCCGCCTATGAGGATTGTTGTGTGTTCCCTTATCTTATCCTTTCTGAAGTCCACAATCAGCTCTTCAGTCTTACTGACGTTAAGGTTGTTGCTGTGACACTGCTCAACTAACTGGTGTATCTTATTCCTGTACACTTCCTCATCACCATCTGATCTTCTACAAACAATGGCGGTATCATCAGCAAACTTATAGATGGCATTTGAGCTATGCCTAGCTACCCAGTCATGAGTATAGAGAGGGTAGAGCAGTGGGCTAAGCACACATCCCTGAGGTGTGCCAGTGTTGATCAGTGAGGTGGAGACATTATTATCAATTGTGGTCTTAAGTTAGGAAGTCATGGATCCAGTTGCAGAGCGAGGTACCGAGGCCCAGGTTCTGTAGCTTTTCATTCAGAACTGTAGGAATGATGGTGTTAAATGCTGAACTATAATCGATGAACAGCATCCTGGCATAGGTATTTGTATTTTCCAGGTGATCTAAAGCCATGTTGACAGCCAGTGAGATTGTAGACCTATTGTGGAGATAAGCAAATTGCAGTAGGCCCCAGTCCTTGCAGAGGCAGCAGTTGATTCCAGTCATAACCGACCTCTCAAAGCTCTTCATCACTGTAGATGTGAGTGCTACTGGATATTGGTTTTAAGGCAGCTCTCCCTGCTCTTCCTGGGCACTGGTATGATTGTACTTTTGAAGCAGATGGGAAGTTCCAGCTGTAACAATGAGAGATTGGAAATGTCTTTGAGCACCTCTGACAGTTGATTGGCACAGATCTTCAGAGCCTTACCAGGTAGATCATCGGAGCCTGTTACCTTGCGTGGGTTCACCCTTTTGAAGGCCTGACATCGGCCTCCGAAACAGGGATATCAGGGTCACCAGGTGCAGCAGGGATCTTCACAGCTGTAGTTATCTTCTCCCTTTCAAAGTGAGCACAAAAAGCATTTAACTCATCTGGGAGAGAAGCATTACTGCCGTTCATGATGTTGGGTTTCGCCTTATTGAAAGTAATGTCCTGAAATAATCCCTGCCAGAGTTGATGTGCATCCAATATCACCTCCAAACTCACTTGAAATTGTCCTTTAGCTCTTGAAATAGCCCTCTGCAAATTATACCTTGTACAGATCTGGGTCATCAGACTTGAATGCCATAGCTCTAGCCCTCAACAGACTATGAATCTCCTGGTTCATCCACGGCTTTTGATTGGGTATGTACAGTAAGTTGTGGTAGGCACACATTCATCCACACGGGTTTTAATGAAGTCAGTGACAGCTATGACATACTCATTCAGACTCGAAGATAAATCTCTGAATACGGTCAGGTCCACTGATTCAAAGCAGTCTTGTAGGCGTTCCTGTGCTTCCCTTGTCCATACCGTCCTGGTACTGAGTACCGGTGCTTCAGTCTTCAGTCTCTGCCTATAATCGGGGAATAGTGGAACAGCCAGGTGATCAGACTTCCCAAAGTGTGGGTGTGGAATAGCACAGTAAGTGCTCTTGATGGTGGTGTAACAGTGGTCCAGTGTGATGGTTCCTCTGGTACTACAAGTGATTTGTTAGAAATAATTATTTAGAGACCTTTCCAAGCTGGCCTGGTTAAAATCCCCCAGAGAAATGGGAAAACATTGGGATGTGCTGCTTCATGCCTGTTGATCACATCACTTAGTTTGTTTAGAGCCTGTTTGACATTGGCCTAAGGTGTAATGTACACCACTACCAAAAGATCACGGAAATCTTAGCAGTAAGTAAAATGGATGACACTTGATCACGAGGTGTTCCAGGTCTGGTGAACAGGACTCGAACAGCATCGCCATGTTTGTACACAATAAGGAGTTAGTCATGAAGCTCATTCCTCTCCAACTGTTGTATCTTGGCAGTGTATTGTGAATCAGTCAATCTGAATCATTGTGTCCAGAATGAAGGGGTTAACCAAGATTCCATGAAGCAAAACACACAAGTGATCCTACTGTCTCTCTGATACAGACAGCACCCTAGCTCTGAGATCATCAATTTTATTTACCTGGGACTGTAGGTTTGCCAGCAAGATGGGCAGTACTGGGAGTCGAAAGTTTTGTTTTCATAAACGAACTCCTAGCCCAGCTTGGCAACCTCTCTTTCGCCATCTTAAAAGCGAACCATCCCAGTGCCTGCAACCAGTTTTGTTGATTTTAAGTAGCAATAGATTTACTTTAATCGCATGAAAATGGCGATACTAACAGTACAGATTTTAGATGTAGATGTGGTTTCCATCTGTAGCAGTCTGAGATGGGAGTATTCGATAGGAGCCTTTGATGGGAATAAAGGGAGCCTTTTCTGGTTGGCTGCTGGTGACTATTGATGCTCCACAGGGGTCTGTGTTGGGGCCAATTCTTTTTACGTTATATGTCAATGATTTCGATGATGTAATTGATGGCTGTGTTGCAAAGTATGCAGACGATATGAAGCTACGTGGAGGGACAGGTTGTTTTGAGAAAGCAGGGAGGCCACGGAAGGACTTAGACAGATTAGGAGAATGGGCAAAGAAATGACAGATGGAATACAGTGTCGGGAAGTGTACGGACATGCACTTCGGTAGAAAAATACAAGTGTAGACGATTTTCGAAACGGAGAGAAAATTCAAAAATCTGAGGTACAAAGGGACTTTGGGAGTCCTCATGCAGGATTCCCTAAAGATTAATTTTCAGGTTGAGTCAGTGGTGAGGAAGGTAAATGCAATGTTAGCATTTATTTCAAAAGGACTAACATATAAAAGCAAGGACATAATGTCGGGATTTTATAAAGCGCTGTAAGGCCTCACTTGGAGTATTGTGAGCAGTTTTGGGCCCCTTACCTAAGAAAGGATGTGTTGAAACTGGAGAGGGCTCAAGGGAGGTTCATGAATATGTTTCCGATTTGAAAGGCTTTCCATGTGAAGAGCATTTGATGGCCCTGGACCTGTACTCACTAGAAATCAAAAGAATGAGGGGTGACCTCATTGATCTTTCAAAAGTCGATAGATTCTGGCATGGTTCCGGATGACTGGAAGATTGCAAATGTCACTCCGCTATTTAAGAAGGGGGCAAGGAAGCAAAAAGGAAATTATAGACCTGTTAGCTTGACATCGGTGGTTGGGAAGTTGTTGGAGTCGATTGTCAAGGATGAAGTTACAGAGTACCTGGAGGCATATGACAAGATAGGCAGAACTCAGCATGGATTCCTTAAAGGAAAATCCTGCCTGACAAACCTATTACAATTTTTTGAGGAAATTACCAGTAGGCTGGACAAGGGAGATGCAGTGAATGTTGTATATTTGGATTTTCAGAAGGCCTTTGACAAGGTGCCACACATGAGGCTACTTAACACGATAAGAGCCCATGGAATTATGGGAAAGTTACATACGTGGATAGAGCATTGGCTGATTGGCAGGAAACAGAGAGTGGGAATAAAGGGATCCTATTCTGGTTGGCTGCCGGTTACCAGTGGTGTTCCACAGGGATCAGTGTTGGGGCCGCTTCTTTTTACATTGTACATCAACGATTTGGATTATGGAATAGATGGCTTTGTGGCTAAGTTTGCTGACGATACGAAGATAGGTGAAGGGGCCGGTAGTGCTGAGGAAATGGAGAGTCTGCAGAGAGACTTGGATAGATTGGAAGAATGGGCAGAGAAGTGGCAAATGTAGTACAATGTTGGAAAGTGTATGGTTATGCACTTTGGCAGAAAAAATAAACGGGCAGACTATTATTTAAATGGGGAAAGAATTCAAAGTTCTGAGATGCAATGGGACTTGGGAGTCCTCGTACAGGATACCCCTAAAGTTAACCTCCAGGTTGAGTCAGTAGTGAAGAAGGCGAATGCAATGTTGGCATTCATTTCTAGAGGAATAGAGTATAGGAGCAGGGATGTGATGTTGAGGCTCTATAAGGCGCTGGTGAGACCTCACTTGGAGTACTGTGGGCAGAAAGGATGTGCTGACGTTGGAGAGGGTACAGAGAAGATTCACTAGAATGATTCTGGGAATGAGAGGGTTAACATATGAGGAACGCTAGTCCACTCTTGGACTGTATTCCTTGGAGCTTAGAAGAATGAGGGGAGACCTCATAGAAACATTTCAAATGTTAAAAGGCATGGACAGAGTGGATGTGGCAAAGTTGTTTCCCATGATGGGGGAGTCTAGTACGAGAGGGCATGACTTAAGGATTGAAGGGCGCCCATTCAGAACAGAAATGCGAAGAAATTTTTTTAGTCAGAGGGTGGTGAATCTATGGAATTTGTTGCCACGGGCAGCAGTGGAGGCAAAGTCATTGGGTGTATTTAAGGCAGAGATTGATAGGTATCTGAGTAGCCAGGGCATCAAAGGTTATGGTGAGAAGGCGGGGGAGTGGGAATAAATAGGAGAAAATGGATCAGCTCATGATAAAATGGCGGAGCAGACTCGATGGGCTGAATGGCCTACTTCTGCTCCTTTGTCTTATGGTCTTATGGTCTAAATAGTGGAAGACCTTGATAGAGTGGATGTGGAGAGGATGTTTCCCATGGTGGGAGAGTATTAACCATAAGACCATTAAATATAGGAGCAGAATTAGGCCATTTGGCCCAGCGACTCTGCCCTGCCATTTCATCAAGGCTGATCCAATTTTCCTCTCAGCCCCAATCTCCTGCCTTCTCACTATATCCCTCCATGCTCTGACCAATCAAGAATCTATCAACCTCTGTCTTAAATATACACAAAGACTTTTCCTCTGCAGCTGCCTGTGGCAACGAATGCTGCAATTTACCACTCTCTGGCAAAAGAAATTCCTCATCTCCATTCTAAATGGATGTCCCTCTTTTCTGAGGTTGGGTTGTGTCATCTGGCCTTAGACTCTTAATTAGAGCTTTAAAAGCTGCAACATAATTTTCTGACTTTTGAACTCAGTGCCTCAATTAATAAAGGCAAGCATACCATATGCCTTCTTAACCTTCTGATCAACCTGTGTAGCCAATTTCATGGAGCTATAAACTTGGACCCCTAGGTCTCTCTGCTCAGCAGCACTCTTGCCTTCGACAGTGTTCTATCTCAAGTAAATACATGTTTGGCACAGTATTTGGGCCGAAGGGCATGTATCGTGCTGTAGGTTTTCTATCTTTCCATGTTTCTATCTGTTTACATTTGTCCTGCCAAAGTTTACTAACTACGGACAGTTTATTTAATTTACATTTGACCTACCAGCGTTTACTAACCAGGGACAGTTTAGTTCATTTACATTTGACCTATCAGAATTTACTAACTTAGAAACATAAAACATAGAAACATAGAAAACCATAATGAATGCAGTGGATAGAGGGGAACAGGTGGATGTCATATACTTGGATTTCCAGAAGGCGTTCGATAAGGTGTCGCACAAGAGACTTATAAATAAGATACGGATGCATGGAGTCGGAGGAAGTGTATTGGCATGGATAGTGGATTGGTTAACCAGTAGAAGGCAGAGAGTTGATATAAATGGATGTTTCTCTGGTTGGCAGTCAGTAGTGAGTGGGGTGCCGCAGGGGTCGGTGCTGGCCCCACAGCTGTTTACCATTTATATTGAAGATTTGGAAGAGGGTACTGAGTGTGGTGGAGCAAAATTTGCTGATGACACTAAACTGAGTGGAAAAGCAAATTGTACAGAGGATGTGGAGAGTCTGCAGAGGGATATAGATAGGTTAAGTGAGTGGGCCAAGGTCTGGTAGATGGAATACAACGTTGGTAAATGCGAAATCATCCACTTTGGAAGGAATAATAGAAGAGCAGATTATTATTTAAATGGTGAAAGATTGCAGCATGCTGTTGTGCAAAGGGACTTGGGAGAGCTTGTTCATGAACTGCAAAACGTTGGCTTGCAGATACAACAGGTTGTTAAGAAGGCAAGCAGAATGTTGGTCTTCATTGCTAGAGGGACTGAATTCAAGAGCAGGGAGGTCATGCTGCAACTATACAGGGTACTGGTGAGGCTGCACCTGGAGTACTGTGTGCAGTTCTGGTCTCCATACTTGAGGAAGGATATACTGGCTTTGGAGGCAGTGCAGAGGAGGTTCACCAGGTTGATTCCAGGGATGAAGGGGTTAACCTATGAGGAAAGATTGAGTCGCCTGGGACTATACTTTCTGGCGTTCAGAAGAATGAGAGGGGATCTTATAGAAACATACAAAATTTTGAAAGGGATAGATAAGATAAAAGTAGGAAAGTTGTTTCCATTGGTAGGTGAGACTAGAACTAGGGGACATTGCCTCAAGGTTCAGGGGAGAAGATTTAGGATGGAGATGAGGAGAAACTGTTTTTCTCAGAGAGTGGTGAATCTGTGGAATTCTCTGCCTAGGGAAGCAGTTGAGGCTTCTTCACTAAACATAGAAAAAATAGGTGCAGGAGTAGGCCATTCGGCCCTATGAGCCTGCACCGCCATTTATTATGATCATGGCTGATCATCCAACTCAGAACCCTGCACCAGCCTTCCCTCCATACCCCCTGATCCCTGTAGCCACAAGGGCCATATCTAACTCCCTCTTAAATATAGCCAATGAACTGGCCTCAACTGTTTCCTGTGGCAGAGAATTCCACAGATTCACCACTCTCTGTGTGAAGAAGTTTTTCCTAATCTCGGTCCTAAAAGGCTTCCCCTTTATCCTCAAACTGTGACCCCTCGTTCTGGACTTCCCCAACATCGGGAACAATCTTCCTGTATCTAGCCTGTCCAATCCCTTTAGGATTTTATACGTTTCAATCAGATCCCCCTCAATCTTCTAAATTCCAATGAGTACAAGCCCAGTTCATCCAGTCTTTCTTCATATGAAAGTCCTGCCATCCCAGGAATCAATCTGGTGAACCTTCTTTGTACTCCCTCTATGGCAAGGATGTCTTTCCTCAGATTAGGGGACCAAAACTGCACACAATACTCTAGGTGCGGTCTCACCAAGGCCTTGTACAACTGCAGTAGTACCTCCCTGTTCCTGTACTCGAATCCTCTCGCTATAAATGCCAGCATACCATTTGCCTTTTTCACCGCCTGCTGTACCTGCATGCCCACTTTCAATGACTGGTGTATAATGACACCCAGGTCTCGTTGCACCTCCCCTTTTCCTAATTGGCCACCATTCAGATAATAATCTGTTTTCCTATTTTTGCCACCAAAGTGGATAACTTCACATTTATCCACATTAAATTGCATCTGCCATGAATTTGCCCACTCACCCAACCTATCCAAGTCACACTGCATCCTCTTAGCATCCTCCTCACAGCTAACACTGCCGCCCAGCTTCGTGTCATCCGCAAACTTGGAGATGCTGCATTTAATTCCCTCATCCAAGTCATTAACATATATTGTAAACAACTGGGGTCCCAGCACTGAGCCTTGCGGTACCCCACTAGTCACTGCCTGCCATTCTGAAAAGGTCCCGTTTATTCCCACTCTTTGCTCCTGTCTGCTAACCAATTCTCTATCCACATCAATACCTTACCCCCAATACCGTGTGCTTTAAGCTTGCACTCTAATCTCCTGTGTGGGACCTTGTCAAAAGCCTTTTGAAAATCCAAATATACCACATCCATTGGTTCTCCCCTATCCACTCTACTGGTTACATCCTCAAAAAATTCTATGAGATTCGTCAGACATGATTTTCCTTTCACAAATCCATGCTGACTTTGTCCGATGATTTCACCGCTTTCCAAATGTGCTGTTATCACATCTTTGATAACTGACTTCAGCAGTTTCCCCACCACCGACGTTAGGCTGACCGGTCTATAATTCCCCGGTTTCTCTCTCCCTCCTTTTTAAGATACAGTTCGATAGGTTTTTACATAGTAAGGGATTTAAGAGTTATGGAGAAAAGACAGGTAGATGGAGCTGAGTTTATGGACAGATCAGCCATGATCTTATTGAATGGTGGGGCAGGATCGATGGGCCGGATGGCCTACTCCTGCTCCTTGTTCTTATGTTCTACAGCACAATACAGGCCCTTCAACTCACAATGCTGTGCGAAACACGTACTTACTTTCAAAATTACCTAGGGTTACCCATTCTAGGCTCTATGTACCTATCTAAGACCCCTTCATATCTGCCTCCACCACCGTTGCTGGCAGCCCATTCCACACACTCACCACTCTCTGCATAAAAAATTTACCCCTGACATCTCCTCTGTACCTACTTCCAAGCAACTTAAAACTGTGCCCTCTCATGATAACTATCTCAGCCCTGGGAAAAGCCTCTGACTATCCACATGATCAATGCCCCTCATCATCTTATACACCTCTATCAGGTCACCTCTCATCCTCCATTGCTCAAAGGAGAAACGGCCAAGTTTACTCATCCTATTCTCATAAGGCATGCTCCTCAATCCAGACAACATCCTTCTAGCAACACACACAAAATGCTCATGGAACACAGAAGGCCAGGCAGCATCCATAGGAAGAGGTACAGGCAACTTTTCGGGCCGAGACCCTTCGTCAGGACTAACTGAAAGAAGAAATAGTAAGAGATTTGAGGGGGAGGGGGAGATCCAAAATGATAGGAGAAGACAGGAGGGGGAGGGATGGAGCTAAGAGATGGAAGGTTGATTGGCAAAAGGGATACCAGGCTGGAGAAGGGAAAGGATCATGGGACGGGAGGCCTAGGGAGAAAGAAAGAGGGAGGAGAGCCCAGAGGAAGATGGAGAGCAGGCAATGAGTTATAGTAAGAGGGACAGAGAGAGAAAAAAGAGAGAGAAAGAAAGGGGAAAGAAAGAATGAATAAATAAATAAATAAATAAATAAATAAATATGAATAAATGGATGGATGGATTGAGAAGGTAAGAAGGGGAGGAGGGGCATTAGCGGAAGTTAGAGAAGTCAATGTTCATACCATCAGGTTGGAGGCTACCCAGACAGAATATAAGGTGTTGTTCCTCCAACCTGAGTGTGGCTTCATCTTTACAGTAGAGGAGGCCGTGGATAGATATATCAGAATGGGAATGGGACATGGAATTAAAATATGTGGCCACGGGGAGATCCTGCTTTCTCTGGTGGACAGAGCGTAGGTGTTCAGCAAAGCGGTCTCCCAGTCTGCGTTGGGTCTCACCAATATATAGAAGGCCACATCGGGAGCACCGGACTCAGTATATCACCCCAGCCGACTCACAGGTGAAGTGTCGCCTCACCTGGAAGGACTGTCTGGGGCCCTGAATGGTGATAAGGGAGGAAGTGTAAGGGCATGTGTAGCACTTGTTCCGCTTACAAGGATAAGTGCCGGGAGGGAGAACGGTGGGAAGGAATAGGGGGGATGAATGGACAAGGGAGTCGCGTAGGGAGCGATCCCTGCGGAAAGCAGAGGTGGGGAGGGGGGTAAAGATGTGCTTGGTGGTGGGATCCCGTTGGAGGTGGCGGAAGTTATGGAGAATTATATGTTGGACCCGGAGGCTGGTGGGGTGGTAGGTGAGGACAATGGGAGCCCTATTCTTAGTGGGGTAGTGGGAGGATGGAGTGAGAGAAGATGTGCGTGAAATGGGAGAGATGCATTTGAGAGCAGAGTTGATGGTGGAGGAAGGGAAGACCTTTTCTTTAAAAAAGGAGGACATCTCCTTCGTCCTGGAATGAAAAATCTCATCCTGAGAGCAGATGCAGCAGAGATGGAGGAATTGCGAGAAGGGGATGGCAGGGAGGAAGTGTAAGGGCATCTGTAGGCTTATAAGGCTATGGACTCTCACAGCTACCTGGACTATTCCTCTTCCCACCCTGTCTCTTGCAAAAATACCATCCCCTTCTCGTGAGGGATTCCGTTGGAGGTGGCAGCAGTTACGGAGAATAATATGTTGGACCCGAAGGCTTACGGAGAATAATATGTTGAACATCTTTCCCTCCCCCCCACCCCCGCCCTCTGCTTTCCGCAGGGATCGCTCTCTACGTGACTCCCTTGTCCATTCGTTCCCCCCTTCCCTCCCCACTGATCTCCCTCTTGGCACTTATCCTTGTAAGTGGAACAAGTGCTACACATGCCCTTACACTTCCTCCCTTATCACCATTCAGGGCCCCAAACAGTCCTTCCAGGTGAGGCGACACTTCACCTGTGAGTCGGCTGGGGTGATATACTGCGTCCGGTGCTCCTGATGTGGCCTTCTATATATTGGCGAGACCTGACGCAGACTGGGAGACCGCTTTGCTGAACATCCACGCTCTGTCCGCCAGAGAAAGCAGGATCTCCCAGTGGCCACACATTTTAATTCCACATCCCATTCCCATTCTGATATGTCTATCCACGGCCTCCTCTACTGTAAAGATGAAGCCACACTCAGGTTGAAGGAACTACACCTTATATTCCATCTGGGTAGCCTCCAACCTGATGGCATGAACATTGACTTCTCTAACTTCCGCTAATGCCCCACCTCCCCCTCGTACCCCATCCGTTATTTATTTTTATACACACATTCTTTCTCTCACTCTCCTTTTTCTCCCTCTGTCCCTCAGACTATACCCCTTGCCCATCCCCTGGGTTCCCCCCCCCCTTGTCTTTCTCCCTGGGCCTCCTGTCCCATGATCCTCTCGTATCCCCTTTGCCAATCACCTGTCCAGCTCTTGGCTCCATTCGTCCCCCTCCTGTCTTCTCCTATCATTTTGGTTCTCCCCCTCCCCCTCCCACTTTCAAATCTCTTACTAACACTTCCTTCATGTTAGTCCTGAAGAAGGGTCTCAGCCTGAAACGTCGACTGTACCTCTTCCTAGAGATGCTGCCTGACCTGCTGCGTTCACCAGCAACTTTGATGTGTGTTGCTTGAATTTCCAGCATCTGCAGAATTCCTGTTGTTAACATCTGCAACCCTCCAATCCTCTGGAACCTCTCCCATCCCCATTGATGATGCAAAGATCATTGCCAGAGGCTCAGCAATTGCCTCCCTCACCTCCCACAGTAGCCTGGGGTATATCTCATCCGGTCCCAGTGACATATCCAACTTGATGCTCTCCAAAAACTTCAGCATATCCTCCTTAATGTCTATATGCTCAAGTCCACTGTAAGTCAACCCTACAATTGCCAAGGTCTTTTTCCATAGAGAATACTGAAGCAAAGTATTCATTAAGTACCTCCATTACCTCCTCTGGTTCCATACATACTTTTCCACTGTCAAACTTGATTAGTCCTATAATCTCACATCTTATCCTCTTGTTCTTCACATACTTGTAGAATTCCTTGGGGTTTTCCTTAATCCTGCTCACCAAGGCTTTCTCATGGCCTCTTCTGGCTCTCCTAATTTCATTCATAAGCTCTTTCCTGCTAACCTTATAATTTTCTAGCTCTCTATCATTACCTAGTTTTTTGAGCCTTTCATAAGCTTTTCTTTTCTTCTTCACTAGATTTTCTACAGGCTTTGTACACCATGGTTCCTGTACCCTACCATCCTTTCCCTGTCTCATTGGAACGTACCTTTGCAGAACTCCACACATATATCCCCTGAATACTTGCTACATTTCTGCCATACATTTCACTGAGAATGTCTGCTCCCAACTTATGCCCCCAAATTCCTGCCTGATAGCTTCATATCTCCCTTTACTCCAATTAAGTGTTTTCCTGACTTGTATGCTCCTGTCTCTCTCCAATGCCATGGTAAAGGAGATAGAATTGTGATCACTGTCTCCAAAATGCTCTCCCATTGAGAGACCTGACAACTGATCAGGTTCATTTCCCAATACCAGATCAAGTACAGCCTCTCTTCTTGTAGGCTTGTCTAAATATTGTGTCAGAAAACTTTCCTGAACACACCTAACAAACTCTACCCCATCTAACCCTTTGCTCTAGGGAGATGCCAATCAATATTGGGGAAATTAAAATCCCCCATCACGACAACCCTGCTATTATCGCACCTTTCCAGAATCTGTCTCCCTATCTGCTCCTCAAGGTCCCTGTTACTATTGGGTGATCTATAAAAACACCCAGTAGAGTTATTGACCCTTTCCTGTTTCTAACTTCCACCCACAGAGACTCTGTAGACAACCCATCCATGACTTTCTTCTTTTCCACAGCCGTGACACTATCTCTGATCAGCAGTGCCATGCCCCACCTCTTTTGTCTGCCTCCCTGACCTTTCTGTACTCGACGTAACCATTCCTGCCCTTGAGCCATCCAGGTCTCTGTAATGGCCACAGCATCATAGCTCCAAGTACTGATCCATGCTCTAAGCTCATCTGCTTTGTTCATGCTACTCCTTGCATTAAAATAGACACATCTCAAACCATCAGTCTGAGTGCATCCCTTCTCTATCCCCTGCCTATCCTCCTTCTCACACTGTGTACAAGCTTTCCCTATTTGTGAGCCAACCGCCCCTTCCTCCATCACATCAGTTCGGATTCCAACCCCCAGCAGTTCTAGTTTAAACTCTCCCCAATAGCCTCAGCAAATCTCCCCGCCAGGATATTGGTCTCTCTCAGATTCAAGTGCAACTCATCCTTATTGTACAGTTCATGCCTGTCCTAAAAGAGGTCCCAGTGATCCAGAAATCTGAATCCCTGCCGCCTGCTCCAATCCCTCAGTCACGCATTTATCCTCCACCACACTTTATTCCTATACTCACTGTCTCAGGCAGTAATCCTGAGATTACTACCCTTGTGGTCCTGCTTCTGACTATCTTTCCTTACTCCCTGTAGTCTGTTTTCAGGACCTCCTCCCTTTTCCTACCTATGCCATTGGTACCAATATGTACCACGTCCTCTGGCTGTTCACCTTCCCACTTCAGGATATCGTGGACATGACCAGAAACAACCCAGACAGTTTATTTCGTATACCTTCGTCCTACCAGGGTTTACTAACTTGGGACAGTTTATTAAGTGGGGCGACACTTCACCTGTGAGTCTGTTGGGGTTACCTACTGTATCTGGTGCTCCCAGTGTGGCCTCCTGTATATCGGTGAGACCTGACATAAATTGAGAGACCACTTCGCTGAACATCTACCCTCTGTCCATGGGATCTCCCAGTGGCCACCCATTTTAATTCAACTTCCTAGTCCCATTCTGATATGTCCATCCATGGCCTCCTCTACTGTCATGATGAGGCCACACTCAGGTTGGAGGAGCAACACCTTATATTTCATCTGGGTAGCCTCCAACCTGATAGTATGAACATCGATTTCTTGAACTTCCGGTCATGCTCCCCCCACCCCCTTCACCAATCCCATTCCCCTCTCTCTCCTTATCACTTTACCTGCCTATCATATTCCTCTGGGCTCCGCTCCTTTTCTTTCTTCCATGGCCTTAGAGCCATAGAACACTACAGCACAGAAAACAGGCCATTCAGCCCTTCTAGTCTGTGCTGAAACTTTATTCCGCTAGTCCCATTGACCTGCACCCAGTCCATAACCCTCCATGTATCTATCCAATTTATTCTTAAAATTTAGGAGTGCTCCCACATTTACCACATCAGACAGCAGCTCGTTCCACACTCCCACCACTCTCTGAGTGAAGAAGATCCCCCTAATGTTCCCCCTAAACCTTTCCCCTTTCACCCTAAAGCCGTGTCCTCTCGTATTTATCTCTCCTAATCTAAGTGGAAAGAGCCTACTCACATTTACTCTGTCTATATCCCTCATAATTTTGTAAACCTCTATCAAATCCCCCCTCATTCTTCTATGCTCCAAGGAATAAAGTCCTAACCTGTTCAATCTTTCCCTGTAGCTCAACTCCTGAAGACCCGGCAATATCCTAGTAAATCTTCTCTGCACTCTTTCAATCTTACTGATATCCTTCCTATAGTTAGGTGACCAGAACTGCACACAATACTCCAAATAATGTCTAATACAACTTCACCGTAACATCCCAACTCTGATACTCAATACTTTGATTTATGAATGTCAGAATGCCAAAAGCCTTCTTTACAACCTGTGACACCAATTTCAAGGAATTATGTATCTGAACTCCCAGATCCCTTTGTTCCTTCGCACTCCTTAGTGCCCTACCATTTATTGTGTATGTCCTACCTTGATTTGTCCTTCCAAAATGCAACACCTCACACTTGTCTGCATTAAATTCCATCTGCCATTTTCTGGCCCATTTTTCCAGTGATATAGACAACAAACAACAATGGTCCCAGCACAGATCCCTGAGGCACACCACTAGTCACAGGCCTCAAGTCTGAGAAGCAATCATCCACTACCACTCTCTGTCTTCTCCCGCACGGTCAATTGTTCTCTCCAATCAGATTCACCCTTCTCCAGCCTTGTATCTCTTTCACCAATCAACTTTCCAACTCTTTACTTCACCCCTCCCCACTCCCACCTATCACCTTGGGGTTCTCCCTCCTCTCGCCTAACTTCCTTACTCTGACTCCTCATCTTTAGACAGTGGGAGGAAACCAGAGCACCCAGAGGAAACCCACACATTGCATGGGGAGGACATCCAGACTCCTTACAGAGGACACTGAGATTGAACGCTGAGCTGTAATAGTACCATGCTAACTGCTACACTACCGTGCTGTTATTCTGGAAGTGAGTGTAAGTGCTCCTGGACAATAATTGCTCTTCTGGGACATTGGTGTAATGCCATCTTGTTGATAGAAGTTGTGGATTTAGAAGTATAAATAGTCAGACTGGTGCCTCTGTGTGCTGTTGTTAAAGAATGTACCATGGTTGTACTTGTGTTCCAGATTTGCAGAGGTTCATATTGTGGCTGAATCACCCAGCCAAGTGCAGCTTCAATCCTCTCAGGGGAGGAGTTGGTAACAACAGGAGAGAGTGAGGGTAATGCTTGGGTGGGTGGGGAGCAGGGGGAAGAGGGGTGGTAGAGGTGGAGTATCATTCAGTTCCTCTCCAAGTAACCAGGATTATGGAAACAGTGGTTCAATTTATCGGCTTGTGAAGACAGTGTGACAAGTTCAGATCTGCTTCTTCATTCTGTTGTCTTTTCCAGGTGCTGAAGGACCTCGTGGACCTCCTGGACCACCTGGACCCCAAGGTAATGCGTACATCCTAAATCCACGGTCTTCCACCTTCCACCACTTCCACTCATTGATATGCCTACTTCCACAGGGGTTTAGATATCAGGCCATGTTCTCCTTAAAAGCTCCACTGTCCATCATCAGCAACCTGCTGGCTGTTGTTGACAAGAGTTATTGGGCACACTGAACAACAACATGCTGAAGACAGTTGGTGTCTTCTAGCATTTTGTGTGTGTTGCTCCAAGTTCTGTTGATTCAGGAATCATTTCTATCAACCAGCAAGTTGTGTCTGTCACACAACTTTTTAAGAGAGCTTCAAGAGGGTTGCATTTGGTAAAAGAAACCAGGGCAGGACTCACAGAGTAAAATGATAGGGCCCTGGGGAGTGTTACAGAACAGAGTCCCAGAAGTATGAGTAGGTAGTTCCTGGAGAATACAGACATAGGTAGACAGTATGATAAAGAAAACATTTGGCTGAGATATAGTGGAACATCTGACATGCATACAGAGATTCAGAGGTAGGTCGTTTACACAGAGGGGTGGGTATGTTGACTGCACTGCCAGAGGTGGTGAGGCTAATACATTAGGGACATTGAAAAGATGCTTAGATAAGCACATGGATTTATTAAAATGGAGGATAATGAAGAAGGGATGGTTAGATTGATCATGGAGTAAGTTTATATAGATTGGTACAACATTGCGGACCAAACTAGGTAAATGTGACTGTGGTGTATGGATTGATTTCTTTTTCTTTCAGTACAATGACTCCCCTCAGTACTAATTATTGACTGATAACTTTGATTTCTTAGGCCCTCTGCAAAGTGAATATACACGTTAACTTCACCTCCAAGTGTGTGTCTTTATTTACAGGGGTGCAGTGCTAGCCGGAGCACGCCGGAGCACACCGGAGCGCATCTGGCACCTCTTTAAGAAAAAAGCCGAAATAAACAAGTTAATTAATTAGGTGCCACCCAAGGTGATTTGAGTATCTCAGAAGCTGCTGATCTCAGCAGTGGATCAAGCTGAGGATTTAACAAGATGTTTTTGCTCATAGAACAGCAACACACTGGATGTTTTTTTGTTTTTGGCATCATTCTTTGTAAACTCCAGAGTCTGCTGTGCATAAAAAATCCCAGGAGATCAGCAGTTTCTGAGATACTCAAATCACCTTGAGTGGCACCTAGTTAATTAGTTTGCTTATTTCTTCTTTTTTCTTAAAGATGTGCCGGTCGCACTCCAGTGCGCTCCGGCTAGCACTGCACCCCTGTTTATTTATTTCATATTTAGTTGTACAGTCACAACAAATTGGCGACAAGTACAAACCTGAATGTCTGTAAATATCACCAACTGCACTGACAGTTACGAGATGACAGGACTCAGAGGAAGGGAGAGAGACAGTGAGAGGAAAGAGTGAACCAGTACAGAGAAAGCAGTCATGGATGCTAGCACAGGGATGCATGAATGACAGTGCACAGTACACAGTGGGAGATGCACAACTCTCACTGCAAAGCTAAAATGAAAGTAACATGGTGATGACCTTAGTTGGGAAAGATGACAAACTTGATAGTGCTATTGAGGACTGGGAATCATATGTCAAGAGGTTTGAACTGTATTGTAATGCTAACAACATGGATGAGGAAAGAAAGTCTCCACACTTTTTCGCATAATGGGTGTTAAAATGTAGTCTCTTACGCAATTTAGTAACTCCGGAAAAGTCAGCAAGCAAGATGTCTGACGAAATTGTTGAAATTTTACAAAAACACTTGAGCCCAAGAAATAGAAATAGCTGAAAGATTTAGCTTTCACAAAAGAAACCTGTCAAAGGATGAAAGCATTTCTTAATACTTTGCAGAACTGCGCAAACTTTCCCAATATGTTAACTTTGAAGAGGGACTTTCTGATGCTTTAAGGGACAGGCTTGTATGTGGCATGGATAGTCAAGGAATTCAAAAGAGACTACTATCAGAAAGAGGACCTAACCTGAGAATGGACTTTGACTATTGCAACATCAATGGAGAGAGCAGCAACAGATGCATCAGAATTACAGAAAATGGGTTTAGAATATGAAACACACAAAATCTCCCTGAATGGAGTAAGAAGCCAAAAATGTTATCGATGTGGCAAATCCTCTCATTATGCAAATTACTGTTTGTTCAAAGAAAAAGTTTGCAGAAAGTGTCACAGACAAGGCCTCATAGAGTGTGCAAATCAGACGAAAAGCACAACCAAAGAGAAAAACCACACCGAGTGAAAAGCTTCAAACACAAAACTAAACAAATTCATAAAATGACTGAATGTGAAACTGAATCAGACAACACAGAGTCTGACAAAGATGAGCTTTTATGCCTAGAACTGTATAGCATTACTGAAGCAGATCACAAAAGCATATGGATAACAACTGATGTGTCTGGTGTCAAACTGAAACTGGAGCTGGATACAGGGCCAGCTTCATCTGTAATTTCAGAGGACGACTACAAGAGACTGTTTTCGAAGCTAACACTAGTAAGACTTCAGTGATGCTTAAGACCTACACAGGTGAAGAAGTGTCTTCTAAAAACAATTTGAAAATGAATGTGATGTATAGTGGGGAAAAAACAGCAGTTACAGTATTGCTTATATATTGAAAAGTGGAGGGCCATCTCTTTCAGACATGAATGGTTGAGAACAATCCAACTAGACTGGCAAACAGTCAAAGCTCTCAATATGTCATCAACAGGCAACAGCATCCCATATGGTAGCACTAATCAGAGACTGGCACAGCTGCTTAATGCTAATAAGAAGGGGTTTGAGAAGGGTATTGGTAAACTCAAAGGCATGAAGGCCAGAATTGAACTGGATGTAGCAGCAACACCAATATTCCATAAAGCGTGACCATTGTGTTCTAAAGTGGATGCTGAACTTCAGAGCTTGGAGGCGTCTGTTAATTCTCCCCAAGGTTGAGTGGAGCAACTGGGCCATGCCCATTGTCTCAGTAATCAAGAAAGGGAAGGCCAGAGCTGTTCGCATATGCAGGGACTGCAAAGCGAGCATCAGCCCTGTGCTGCGTACTATCCCCTGCCGTGGCAAAGACATTTTTTCATCTTTGGTAGGCAGGAAGAGGTTTTCAAAGATTGACTTGTCACAAGCCTATCTGCAAATGGAGATTGAGGAGTCAAGCATGAAGTTCCTCAAAAGCAACACTCATAAGGGACTGTTCCAGTATAATCATTTCGTCTTTGGTGCTGCATCAGCTGCAGTAATTTGGCAAAGAGCAATGGAACAAGTGATCCAAGATATCCTAGGTATGCAATGCTACCTTGATGACATCATTGTGTCTGGCAAGAATGGTGAAGAGCACCTCCAGAACCTTGGTAAATTGCTTACCAGGCTGAGTGAGTATGTTATGTTCTGTGTGCAAAGAGAGAAATGTGAGTTTTTCAAGAATGAAATCTCATATTGTGCACATGTCATTGACAAGCATTGCTTACGTAAGTCACAAGAGAAGGTTGAAGCAATGTTGCATGTACTCAAACTGGGAAATGTTTCACGACTCAGGTCATACTTGGGCCTTGTAAACTACTACCACTGGTATCTCTCAAATCTTGCTGCAGTGCTGCATCCATTGAATGCATTGTTGCAGACATGAACAAAGTGGACATGGTCAAAACGATGTGAAAGAGCATTCAAGGAAAAAAAAGGAGATCAATAACATCTGATGAACCGCTCACCCATTATGATCCGTTTCTGCCCATCAGACAGGTGTGTGAGGCATCCTCTTATAGCATTGGAGCTGTTTTGTCACACATTATGAAAGTTGGATCTGAATGCCCAATTGTACTTACATCAAGATCACAGATGAGTGAAGAACGCAACTAAGCTCAGATCAACCGTGAGTCTCTTAGTCTAGTACGGGGAGTAAAGAAGTTCCAACACTACCTCGACCGGCAAAGGTTTACTCCAGTGACAGACCACCTGCCCGTTATTTTCAATGAAGGGAATCCCGGTGATGTTTGCTACCCGGCTACAACATTGGGCACTTTTCCTAGGAGTCCACTCTTATGACCTAGAGTTCAAGGTTACCAAACAACCCAACAACATTTACAGCTTGTCACATATTCCACTGTTGACAACTGAAGAAAAAAGTCTCATTCTGTGACCCAGCAGAGGTGTTCCACACGGCTGTTAGTAACAAATTCTGAAATACAAAGAGAAATAAGGAATGACCCGACATTGTCAAAAATCTGTGACATCACCATGCAAAGATGGCCAGCTCATGGTAATCCTGCGATTCCAGAGTTCTCAGTTAGACGAGACCAACTATCAGTATGTCAAATAACCCTGATGTGTAGACCTCATGTTGTGGTTCCCTCTAACCAGCACACCAGAGTGTTAGAGAACCTGCACGAAGGACACCTGTGGTGGTATACAATCAAAATGAAGAGTCTCGCCTGCCTAGAGCTACATGTTGTGGCCAGGAATAGATGGACAGTTTGAAAATTTGACCAAACGTTGTTCAGGATACCACAAAGTTCAAAAGGCACCCCTGTGTGTGGCTGTCTTCAGCACAGCAAAGAGTACATATTGAACTTTGCTGGGCCAGTCATGGACTCCATGCTTCTGATTGCTGTGGATGCTCATTCAAAGTGGCCTCAGGTCATACCTATGAAGTCAACCACATCAAAAAAGATTGTTTCTGCTCTGAGGACTAGCTTGTCTGGAAATGACTTACCAGAACAAGCTGTGAGTGACAATAACCACAATACACATCAGGAGAGTTCAGACTATTCATGAAGAAGAATGGCATTAAGCATTTCAAGTCAGTTCCTCACCACCCAGCAATGAATGTGTTAGCTGAAAGGTTTGTCCAAACCTTCAAGAAGTCCACTAAAGCTATAGGCAAGGAGGACATTTCTCTTCAACACAAGGTGGACAATTTCCTTTTTATGTATCGTAGCTCTGTTCCTGCAATGACAAATCAAACACCTGTAATGCTGTTCATGAGCTGGAATCTGAGATCTCACATAGATCTCCTGAACCCAGTTCTATGGTGGGAAGAACAGAATAACAGTTCAGCCAGTTGTCAAGTAAATTAACAAGGAGCTTCGAGGCTGAAGATCATACATGGAGACATCTTGTGGACCAGATACTCGATGCTCAGTCAAAGAACACACCTGGGTCATATGTGTCCCACAAGACGGACATGTTGCATCCATCGGACTTGTCCCTCAGTGATGATCATGTCACCAACAGCAAAGTGACACCTACAACAGAGAATGGTGTCTTTGACAAGATACCTGCCAAACCTGATGACACTCCAGTGGCACTGTCCTGAAAGAAACAGAGTGCCATCAAAAAGACTGGATATTTAGTACAGTGAAGTTAGTTATGGTCTGTTTTTTTTTAAAAGAAGAAAACTCTAGACAACACTGTTATTGTGAAAGCATGTTTATTTAAACATGGTCTGTTAAAGGGAAATTGAATGTTTTGTTACATATACAGTTTTACGTTTTTTTGAACCCTCGGTGACTTTAGACCTCTCAACCCAAAGTATGTGGAGACTGGATTTGGCAGACTGCGTGGAGGAAATAGCCAGCTGGTTCAACGGGCAGGAAGGTGTTTCCCAGCACGTGTCGTGGAGCATGAAGAGCACAGCAAGACACATAGATCACCCTGGTTATCCACTGCATCCTGACCTATCTCCAGTCGTCTTGCAAGTCACAACATTGCAAATACACACCCCCAAGGATGTCAGTGTTCCTTATTGTTCATGATGATCGCGCGTGCGCGCACACACATGCGCATCTTCCACAATGAACACAGATGCAAAGTACCCATTAAGATCATCTATTAAGTTCACCCATTAAGCGGCAGATGGAATACAGTGTCAAGAAGTGTATGGTCATGCACTTTGGTAGAAGAAATAGAAGGGTAGACTATTTTCTAAATGGAGAGAAAATTCAAAAATCTGAGATACATAGGGATTTGGGAGTCCTTGTGCAGGATTCCCAAAAGGTTAATTTGCTGGCTGAGTGACTGGTGAGGAAGGTAAATGCAATGTTTGCATTCATTTTGAGAAGACTAGAATTTAAAAGCGAGATGTTATGTTAAGGCATTCTAAAGCACTGGTGAGAACTTACTTGAGTATTGTGATCAGTTTTGGGCCCCTTATCTTAGAAAGGATGTGCTGACATTGGGGAGGTTCACAAAAATGATTCTGGGATTGAAACGCTTATCATGTGAGGTTCTGGGACTCTAGTCCCTGTAATTCAGAAGAATGTGAGATGACCTCATTGAAGGCTATTGAATGTTGAAAGGCCTTGATAGAGTTGATGTAGATAGGATATTTCCTATGAGGAGGGGCTCGCCCAGGCAGATTAGAGGAGGATACGGGTGATGATGACGACAGAGCAGATTTGGCTGAAGTTTTGGGAATAAGGCGCAGGATCGATATGCCCACGGAACAAGTTCTCAAATGGCAGGGTTAGGCAACCATGGCTGACAAGGGAAGTTAAGGGCTGCATAAAAGCCAAGGAAAGAGTATATGGGTAGCAAAAGTAAGTGAGAAGTTGGATGATTGGGAAGCTTTTAAAATCCAACAAAAGACAACTAAAAAGGCTATAAGAAGGGAAAAGATGAAATAGAACATAGAACATAGAATAGTACAGCACAGTACAGGCCCTTCGGCCCACAATGTTGTGCCGACCCTCAAACCCTGCCTCCCATGTAAGCCCCCACCTTAAATTCCTCCATATACCTGTCTAGTAGTCTCTTAAACTTCACTAGTGTATCTGCCTCCATCACTGACTCAGGCAGTGTATTCCACGCACCAACCACTTTCTGAGTAAAAAACCTTCCTCTAATATCCCCCTTGAACTTCCCACCCCTTACCTTAAAGCCATGTCCTCTTGTATTGAGCAGTGGTGCCCTGGGGAAGAGCTGCTGGCTATCCACTCTATCTATTCCTCTTATTGTCTTGGACACCTCTATCATGTCTCCTCTCATCCTCCTTCTCGCCAAAGAGTAAAGCCCTAGCTCGCTTAATCTCTGATCATAATGCATATTTTCTAAACCAGGCAACATCCTGGTAAATCTCCTCTGTACCCTTTCCAATGCTTCCACACCCTTCCTATAGTGAGGTGACCAGAACTGGACACAGTACTCCAAGTGTGGCCTAACCAGAGTTTTATTACATCGCGACTCTTAAACTCTATCCCTCGACTTATGAAAGCTAACATCCCATAAGCTTTCTTAACTACCCTATCCACCTGTGAGGCAACTTTCAGGGATCTGTGGACATGTACCCCGAGATCCCTCTGCTCCTCCACACTACCAAGTATCCTGCCATTTACTTTGTACTCTGCCTTGGAGTTTGTCCTTCCAAAGTATACCACCTCACACTTCTCCAGGTTGAACTTCATCTGCCACTTCTCAGCCCACTTCTGCATCCTATCAATGTCTCTCTGCAATCTTCGACAATCCTCTACACTATCTACAACACCACCAACCTTTGTGTCGTCTGCAAATTTGCCAACCCACCCTTCTACCCCCACATCCAGGTCGTTAATAAAAATCACGAAAAGTAAAGGTCCCAGTACAGAAACTTGTGGGACACCACTAGTCACAATCCTCCAATCTGAATGTATTCCCTCCACCACCACCCTCTGCCTTCTGTAGGCAAGCTAATTCTGAATCCACCTGGCCAAACTTCCCTGGATCCCATGCCTTCTAACTTTCTGAATAAGCCTACCGTGTGGAATATGAGGACAAACTAGCCAATAACTTAAAGCAGGATACAAAAAGTTTTTTTCAGTTATATAAAGAGTAAAAGGGAGGTGAGAGTTGATACTGGACAACTGGAAAATGATGCTGGTGAGGTAGTAATGGGGAACAAAGAAATGGCAGATGAACTTCATTGTGGAAGACACTAGCAGTGTGCCAGAGGTCCATGAGTGTCAGGGAGCAGGAATGAATATCATCAAGTCTGTGGTGAAGAAGGTAAATGCAATGTTGGCACTTATTTCAAGGGGAATAGAATATAAAAACAAGGTGATAATGCTGAGACTTAATAAGACACTAGTCAGGCTGTAGTTGGAATATTGTCAACAGTTTTGGGCCCCATATCTCAGAAAGGATATGTTGTCTTTGGAAAGAGTCCAGAGGAGGTTCACGAGGATGATTCCGAATTAAGAGGTTAACATATGAGGAGCATTTGGGAATGTTGGTCTTGTACTCACTGGAGGAGGGGGGATCTCATTGAAAACCACAGAATGTTGAAATGACAAGATAGGGTGGATGTGGAAAGGATGTTTCCTACGACGGGGGTATCCAGAACTAGAGGGCACAGCCTCAAAATTGAGGGGTGACCTTTTATAACAGGTAAGGAAGACTTTTTAGCCAGAGAATAGTGAACCTATGGAATGCTCTGGAACAGACTGCAGTGGAAGTCAAGTCCGTGGGTATATTTAAGGCAGAAATTGATCATTTCCTGATCGGTCTGGCATCAAAAGATATAGTGAGGAGTCAGGAGAGGGAAGAGCAAGAGTCAGATACTAGAGAGTACCATTGTGGCTGTCTCCCTTAACAATAAGTACTCCTGTTTGAGTACTTTTCCTGGAATGGCCTACCTGGGGGAAGCAACAGTGGCCTTGCCTCTGGCACAGAGTCTGGCCCTGTGGCTCAGAAGGGTAGAGAAAGGAAGTGGATGGCAGCAGGGATAGAGGACTCTATAGTTAGGGGGTCAGGCAGGTGATTCTGTGGTCGCAAGAAAGAAACGCGGATGGTAGTTTGCCTCCCAGGTGCCAGGGTCCGGGATGTTTCTGATCGCGTCCACGATATCCTGAAGTGGGAAGGTGAGCAGCCGGAGGTCGTGGTATATATTGGTACCAATGACATGGGCAGGAAAAGGGAGGAGGTCCTGAAAACAGACTACAGGGAGTTAGGAAGGAAGTAGAGAAGCAGGACCTCAAAGGTAGTCATCTCAGGATTATTGCCTGTGCCACATGACAGTATGTATAGGAATAGAGTGAGGTGGAGGATAAATGCATGGCTGAGGGATTGGAGCAGGGGGCAGAGATTCAGATTTCTGGATCATTGGGACCTCTTTTGAGGCAGGCGTGAACTGTACAAAAAGGACTGGTTGCATTTGAATCCAAGGGGGACCAATATCCTGGCGGGGAGGTTTGCTAAGGTTACTGGGAAGAGTTTAAACTAGAATTGCTGGGGGGTGGGAACGGAACTGAAGAGATGTAGGAAGGAGCTTCTGGCTCACAAATATAAGACCATAAGACAAAGGAGCAGAAGTAGGCCATTCAGCCCATTGAGTCTGCTCCGCCATTTTATCATGAGCTGATCCATTCTCCTATTTAGTCCCACTCCCCCGCCTTCTCACCATAACCTTTGATGCCCTGGCTACTCAGATACCCATCAATCTCTGCCTTAAATACACCCAATGACTTGGCCTCCACTGCTGCCCGTGGCAACAAATTCCATAGATTCACCACCCTCTGACTAAAAAATTTCTTCCCATTTCTGTTCTGAATGGGCGCCCTTCAATCCTTGATTCATGTCCTCTCGTACTAGACTCCCCCATCATGGGAAACAATTTTGCCACATCCACTCTGTCCATGCCTTTTAACATTCGAAATGTTTCTATGAGGTCTCCCCTCATTCTTCTAAACTCCAAGGAATACAGTCCAAGAGCAGACAAACATTCCTCATATGTTAACCCTCTCATTCCCAGATTCATTCTAGTGAATCTTCTCTGTACCCTCTCCAACGTCAGCACATCCTTTTTTAAATAAGGAGACCAAAACTGCCCACAGTACTCCAAGTGAGGTCTCACCAGCGCCTTACAGAGCCTCAGCATCACATCCCTGCTCCTATACTCTATTCCTCTAGAAATGAATGCCAACATTGCATTCACCTTCTTCACTACTGACTCAACCTGGAGGTTAACTTTAAGGGTATCCTGTACGAGGACTCCCAAGTCCCGTTGCATCTCAGAACTTTGAATTCTTTCCCCATTTAAATAATAGTCTGCCCGTTTATTTTTTCTGCCAAAGTGTATAACCATACACTTTCCAACATTGTACTTCATTTGCCACTTCTCTGCCCATTCTTCCAATCTATCCAAGTCTCTCTGCAGACTCTCCATTTTCTCAGCACTATCGGCGCCTCCACCTATCTTCGTATCGCCAGCAAACTTAGCCACAAAGCCATATATTCCATAATCCAAATCGTTGATGTACAATGTAAAAAGAAGCGGCCCCAACACTGATCCCTGTGGAACACCACTCGTAACTGGCAGCCAACCAGAATAGGATCCCTTTATTCCCACTCTCTGTTTCCTGCCAATCGGCCAACGCTCTATCCACGTATGTAACTTTCCCATAATTCCATGGGCTCTTATCTTGTTAAGTAGCCTCATGTGTGGCAACTTGTCAAGGGCCTTCTGAAAATCCAAATATACAACATCCACTGCATCTCCCTTGTCTAGCCTACTGGTAATTTCCTCAAAAAATTGTAATAGGTTTGTCAGGCAGGATTTTCCTTTAAGGAACCCATGCTGAGTTCTGCCTATCTTGTCATATGCCTCCAGGTACTCTGTAACCTCATCCTTGACAATTGACTCCAACAATTTCCCAACCACCGATGTCAAGCTAACAGGTCTATAATTTCCTTTTTGCTTCCTTACCCCCTTCTTAAATAGCGGAGTGACATTTGCAATCTTCCAGTCTTCCGGAACCATGCCAGAATCTATCAACTTTTGAAAGATCATCGCTAATGCCTCCGCAATCTCCACAGCTACTTCCTTCAGAACACGAGGGTGATTTCCATCTGGTCCAGGAGATTTATCTACCTTTAGCCTATTCAGCTTCCTGAGTACTTTCTCTGTCGTAATTGTGACTGCACACACTTCTCCTCCCTGCCACCCTTGAGTGTCCGGTATACTGCTGATGTCTTCCTCAGTGAAGACTGATGCAAAATACTCGTTCAGTTCCTCTGCCATCTCCTTATCTCCCATTACAATTTCTCCAGCATCATTTTCTATTGGTCCTATATCTACTCTCACCTGTCTTTTACTCTTTATATACTTGACAAAGCTTTTAGTATCCTCTTTGATATTATTTGCTAGCTTCCTTTCATAGTTAATCTTTTCTCTCTTAATGACCTTCTTGGTTTCCTTTTGTAAGCTTTTAAAAACTTCCCAGTCCTCTGTCTTCCCACTAATTTTTGCTTCCTTGTATGCTCTCTCCTTTGCTTTAACTTTGGCTTTGACTTCTCTTGTCAACCACGGTTGCATCCTTTTTCCACTCAAAAATTTCTTCTTTTTTGGAATATACCTGTCTTGCACATTCCTCATTTCTCGCATAAACTCCAGCCACTGCTGCTCTGCCGTCTTTCCCACCAGTGTCCCTTTCCAGTCAACTTTGGCCAGTTCCTCTCTCATACCACTGTAATTTCCTTTACTCCACTGAAACACCGACACATCAGATTTCGGCTTCTCTTTTTCAAATTTCACAGTGAACTCAATCATGTTATGATCACTGTCTCCTAAGGGTTCCTTCACCTCAATCTCTCTAATCACCTCCGGTTCATTACACAATACCCAATCCAGTACAGCCGATCCCCTAGTGGGCTCAACAACAAGCTGTTCTAAAAAGCCATCTCGCAGACATTCTACAAATTCTCTCTCTTGAGATCCAGTGCTGACCTGATTTTCCTAATCTACTCACTTGTTAAAATCCCCCACAATTATCATAACACTGCCCTTCTGACAAGCCTTTTCTATTTCCAGCTGTAATTTGTAGTCCACATCCCTGCAGCTGTTTGGAGGCCTATAAATAACTGCCATCAGGGTCCTTTTACCCCTGCTATTTCTTAGCTCAACCCATAAAGATTCTGCACCTTCCGATCCTATATCACCTCTTTCTAATGATTTAATATCATTTCTTACCAATAAAGCCACATCTCCCCCTCTGCCTACCTTCCTATCCTTCCGATACACCGTGTATCCTTGGACGTTCAGCTCCCAGAGACATGCATCCTTTAGCCAGGTCTCAGTGATGGCCACAATATCATACCTGCCAATCTGTAGCTGTACAACAAGATCATCCACCTTATTCCTTATGCTGCGTGCATTTAAGTACAACACCTTAAGACCAGTATTTGATACTTTTTGCTTTGATTTCACTGCAACTTTATTGCACTGCAACTCATCCCAATGGCTACAAATTTGCCCCATCACCTGCCTGTCTTTCCTGACATCTTTACTGCTCACTATCTTAGATTTATTTCTGTTTTCCCCTTCCTCCGCTCTATCATTCCAGTTCCCATCCCCCGGCCAAATTAGTTTAAACCCTCCCTAACAGCTCTATTAGACTTTCCAACCAGGATATTGGTCCCCTTCGGGTTCAGGTGTAAGCTGTCCATTTTGAACAGGTCATACTTCCCCCGGAAGAGATCCCAATTATCCAAGAATCTGAAGCCCTGCCCCCTACACCAGTCTCTCAGCCACGCATTCATCTGCCTGATCCGACTATTCTTGCCCTCGCTAGCACGTGGCACAGGTAGCAATCCCGAGATTACTACCCTGGAGGTCCTGCTTCTCAGCTTCCTTCCTAGAAAGTTTGGAGACAGTGCAAGAGGGAGGATAGGCAGATGGTAGAGAAGGATGCACTCAGACTGATGGTTTGAAATATGTATACTGTATTTTAATGCAAAAAGCATCATGAACAAAGCGGATGAGCTTAGAATGTGGAGCAGTATTTGGAGCTGTGATGTTGTGGCCATTACAGAGACTTGGATGGTTCAGGGGCAGGAAAGGCTACTTAGAGTGCCAGACTTTAGCTGTTTCTGAAAGGACAGGGAGGGAAGCAAAAGATATGGGGGCGTGGCACTGCTGATCAGAGAGAGTTTCACGGCTGCAGAAAAGGAGGAAGTCATGGAGCGGTTGTCTATGGAGTCTCTGTGTGTGGAAATTAGAAACAGGAAGGAGTGAATAACTCTACAGGGACATCGAGGAGCAGATAGGGAGACAGATTCTGGAAAGGGGTAATAATAACAGGGTTGTCATGATGGGAGATTTTATTTCCCCAATATTGATTGGCATCTCCCTAGAGCAAGGGATTCAGATGGGGTGGAGTTTGTCAGATGCGTTCAGGAAGGTTTTCTGACACAATATGTAGATAAGCCTTCAAGAGGAGAGGCTGTACTTGATCTGGTTTTGGGAAATGAACCTGGTCAGATCTCAGGTCTCTCAGCGGGAGAGTATTTTGGAGATCGTGATCACAAGTCTATCTCCTTTATCATAGCACTGGAGAGGGATAGGAACAGACAAGTTCGGAAAGCGTTTAAATGGAGGAAGGGAAAATATAAAGCTATCAGGCAGGAACTTGGAAGCATGAATTAGGAACAGATGTTCTCAGGGAAATGTATGGCAGAATGTGGCAAATGTTCGGGGAATATTTGCGTGGTATTCTGCATAGGTACATTCCAGTGAAACAGGGAAAGGATGGTAGGGTACAGGAACCATGGTGTACAATGGCTGTTGTAAATCTAGTCAAGAAGAAAAGAAAAGCTTATGAAAGGTTCAAAAAACTAGGTAATGATAGAGATCTAGAAGATTATAAGGCTAGTAGGAAGGAGCTTAAAAATGAAATTCGGATAGCCAAATGGGGCCATGAGAAGGCCTTGACGAGCAAGATGAAAGAAAACCCCAAGGCATTCTACAAGTACATGAAGAGCAAGAGGATAAGACGTGAGAGAACAGGACCAATCAAGTGTGACGGTGGAAAAGTGTGTATGGAACTGGAGGAGATGGCAGAGATACTTAATGAACACTTTGCTTCAGTATTCGCTATAGAAGAAGATCTTGGCGATTGAAAGGAGGACTTAAAATGGATTGAAAAGCTTGAGCATATAGACATTAAGAAAGAGGATGTGCTGGAACTTTTGGAAAGCACCGAATTGTATAAGTTGAGGCCAGTTCATTGGCTATATTTAAGAGGGAGTTAGATATGGCCCTTGTGGCTAAAGGGATCAGGCAGTATGGAGAGAAGGCAGGTACAGGGTTCGGAGTTGGATGATCAGTCCTGATCATACTGAATGGCAGTGCAGGCTCAAAGGGCCGAATGGCCTACTCCTGCACCTATTTTCTATGTTTAAGTCTCTGGGAGCAGATGAGATGTACCTCAGGTTACTGTGGGAGGCAAGGAAGGAGATTGCTAAGCCTCTGTAATGACCTTTGCATCATCAATGGAGATGGATGAGGTTCCGGCGGATAGGAGGGTGGATTGCCTTGTTCAAGAAAGGGAGTAGAGATAGCCCAGGACATTATAGACCAGTGAGTCTTACTTCAGTGGTTGGTAAGTTGATGGAGAAGATCCTGAGAGACAGGATTTTAGAATATTTGGAGAGGCATAATCCTTCAGGAGGGTGAACCCAAAGAAAATATCCAGCACAGATGGGGTATCTTGCTGACTAAAGAAGACCTACGTTGGTCAACTGGCTGGAGTGATCACTGAGATCTTTAACCTCTTGCTTCGACTGTCTGAGATACACACTTGTTTCAATACACCGGTGCCTGAGAAGAACATTATAACCTGCCTCAATGACTACTGTCCAGTCTCACTTACATCCACTGTAATGAAGTACTTTGAGAAGTTGGTGATGAAACATACAATTCTTGCCTGAGCAGCAACTTGAATCTGCTCCATTTTGCCTACTGGCTGAACAGGTCCATAGGAGATGCTGCTTTATTGGTTCTTCAATCAAACCTGGACAGCATCAGGGTGCTCTTTATCAACTATAGCTCAGCATTCAATGCTACCATCTCCTAACAACCAATCAATAAGCTTCAAGATCTTGGCGTCAATGCCTCCTTGTGCAATTGAATCCTAGATTTTCTCACTTGCAGACCCCAGTCACTCTGATTGGCAGCAACATCTGCTCCACAATCTCCAATACCACAGATGCACAACAAGGCTGTGGGCTTAGCTCTCGACTCTATTAGCTTTACATTTACAGTGTGAATGTGTGGCTAAGTACAGCTCCAATGCATTGTTTAAGTTTGCTGATGACACCACTGTCGTAGGCTGAATCAAAGGTGGTGACAAATCAGCAAATAGGAGGGAGGTGAAAAATCTGGTTGATTGATGCCACAACAGCAACTTCTTACTCAGTGTCAGGAAGACGAAGGAGATGGTTAGTGACTTCACGTGGTGGAAACTAAACATCCATGAGCCAGTCTGCATTATGGGATCATAGGTGGAGAGGATTAGCAACTTTAAGTTCCTCAGTATTATGATTTATGAGGACTGGTCCTAGGTTCAGAATGTAACTGCAATTATGAAGAAAGCACGGTAGTGCCCCTAGCTCCTTAGGAGTTTGAAAAGATTTGGCATGAAATCTAAAACTTTGAAAAACTTCTATATGTGTGTGGTGGAGAGTATATTGACTGGCTGCAGCACAGCCTGGTATGGAAATGTCAATGTCCTTGAATGGAAAATCCTACAAAAAGTAGTGATATGGCTCAGTCATCATGAGTAATGTCCTCTCCATCATTTGGCACATCTACTTTGTTGTAGGAAAGCAGCATCCATCGTCAGGATCCCCACCACCCAGGACATGCTCTTTTCTTGCTGCTGTCATCAGGAAGAAGGTACAGGAGCCTCTGGTCTCACACCACCAGGTTCAGGAACAGTTATTACCCTTCAACCATCAGGCTCTTGAACCAGAGGGGCAACTTCACCAAACTTCATTTACTCCATCACTGAACTGCTCCCACAACCTATGAACTCACTTTCAAGGACTCTTCATCTCATGTACTCGATATTTATTGTTTATTTATTATTTCTCTTTTTTTTTCTTTCTTTTGTATTTACCCAGCTTGTTGTTTTTTGCACACTGGTTGTCTGCCCTGTTGGTGAGGTCTTTTATTGATTCTATTCTGATTATTGGATTTATTGAGCATGCCTACAAGAAAATGAATCTCAGAGTTGAATATGGTGAGAAATATGTACTTTGATAATATATTCACTTTGAACTTTGCTCAGTGTGTCCATCTAAATGCACCTTAACCATATTTATTGAAAGTGCTTCTAGCACCTCTCCTGGCCACATGTTGCACTCTCTATATACAGTAAATCTCCTTTAAATGTTCCCCCTCTCACCTTAAAGCTATGCCTTCAACCCTGTAAAAATTCTGATTGTCTAGTCTACTCTAGTCTATCTCTACCTCATAACTTCCTAAATTTCTATTGATTCTCATCTCAGTCTTCAATATTTCAGAGAAAACAATCTAATGCATGTAAACTGCTGCAGGATTGTCCTCGGACACAAGACTTTATTATGTGTGATTTAGCCTACAGCTCTTTGTGTTTTGATTTCTCCTCAGGTTTCCCCGGTCTACCTGTCTACATAGAGCGGGTTTCATTCTCGGCAGCACTTACCACGCCACAGCACAGACCAGGAACCATTCTATTTGACAAAGTGCTGGTGAATGAAGGAAATCATTATGATCCAGGCACAGGTGAGGTCTGCTGCTGTGTCCTACTGCTCTGTGTAGTTTGATTAGAAGGATGTGGAGGTATTGGAGAGGATGCAGAAGAGGCTCACCAGGATATTGCCTGGGTTGGAGAGTACTAGCTATAAGCAGAAGTTGAAAAGACTTGAGTTGTTTTCTCCAGAGCACTGAAGACGAGGGAGAGATCTGATAGAAATATATAAGATTTTGGTGGGACTTGGTAGTGTAGATATCAAGAGTCCTTGTAAATGCCAAATATGAAACTAAAGGCTTAAGGCAAGAGGAAAAAGCTTAATGGTGATATCTGGTCTAGGGTGTTTTTGGACAGACAGAGGAGGTTGCCAGCAGTGGTGGCGGAGGCTGGAATGGTTTTGGAGAGTTAGGAGGTGAGTTACAGCCTCTGACCTGAGACTGCAGCCGAAGAGTGTATACAGTTACTCCAGCTGAGTTTCTGGAGGATTCAGTGAGGTAAATACCATGGAACATTAGGAAGTGAGAGCTGGATTCTATCTTGTTTGGTATCAACATTGACCGGCACTTCTGTGGGGTGGTGTCGGCCCAGTCCGGATATTGTTCAGCTCTTGCAACACTTTGATATGGACGGCTTCATTCTGTGAAAAGTCGTGAATGATGCTGAACATCGGGAACAGCCCCAATTTTGAAATTCTGATTGAAAGAATAGGCTGAGTAGAGATGAGCTGATTCAGATGGCGAACGGATGGGCTGAAGGGCCTATCTCTGGCCTGTTGTGTTCACTGACTCTAACAGAATCAGGTGATCATTAGATGGGCTGAAGGGCCTTTCTCTAGTCTGTTGTGTTCTGTGCACACAGTGCACAGAATAAGGTAGATGAATTTGTAGCACAGTGAAAGATTAGCAGGCATGATGTAAACATCACTGAGTCATGACTGAAAGAAGATGATAGCTGGGAGCTTAATATCAAGGATACACATTATATTAAGGGACAGGCAGGAAGCCAGAGGGGGTGGTGTTGTTCTGTTGGTAAAAAATGAAATGAAATCATTAGGAAGAGGTGACATTGGGTCAGAAAGTGGTGAATCTTTGTGGAACTGCAAGGGTAAAAATACCCTAATGGGGATTGTATGTAGACCACCAAACAGTAGTAAGGATGTGGTCTACAAATTACAAAAGAGATAGAAAATACATACCAAAAGAGCAATTATACAATTGTCATGGGTGATTTCAATATGAGGGTAGATTGGGAAAATCAGGTTAGTGCTGAATGCCTAAGAGATGGCTGTTCAGAGCAGCTTGTGGTTGATCCCACTAGGCAAGCAGCTATTCTGTTTTGGGCGTTCTGTAATGAACCAGAATTGATTGGAGAGCTTAAAGTAAAAGAACTCTGAGGGGACATGTGATCATAATATGATCAAATTCATCCTGAAATTTGAGAAGGAGAAGCTAAAGTCGGATGTATCAGTATTACAGTGAAGTAAAGGGAAATACAGAGACATCAGAGAGGAGATGGCCAGAATTGATTGGAAAAGAACACTGGTAGCGATGATGGCAGAGCAGCAATGGCTGGAATTTCTGGAAATAATTTGGAAGGCACGGGATATATATGTACATCCCAAAAAGGAAGAAGTATTCTAAAGGAAGGATGACACAATCGGGGCTAACAAAAAGAGTCAAAGCCAGCATAAAAGCCAAAGAGAAGGCATATAATAGTGCAAAAATTTGTGGGAAGTTAGAGAATTTGGAAGCTTTTAAAAACCAACAGAAGGTAATTTTAAAAAGTCTTTAAGAAGGTAAAGATGGAATACGAAAGCAAGTTAGCCGGTAATATTAAAGAGGATACCAAAAGTTTCTTTAGATACATAAAGTGTAAAAGAGAGGTGAGAATGGACTTTGAACTGCTGGAAAACGATGTTGGAGAGTTAGTAAAGGGGGACAAGGAAATGGGGAATGAACTGAATAAATATTTTGCATCAGTCCTCACTGTGGAAAACACTGGCAGCATGGTGAAAGTTCCAGATGTCAGGGTATTCTTTTAGAATGAAGGTAAGGAGTCAGTGAGAGCAGGGGTGCAAGATGACTCAAGGATGGATATTTTGGTAACAGAACATGGCATGACTTTGACTGTGAGAAACATAGTACTTGAGTCAGTGACATCAGCAGGAAGCACAGTCCAGAGTTGAATCTACGGCTGGTATAAAGTATCACCAGCTAGGGGCTTGAAGATACACCAGGGCAGGATGAAGCACTTGAAGGAGACAAGATTGGGACCCCGCATCAACCATTATTTCTTGAGGGAAAGGACGAGTAAGTCAAATGAAGTTCAGTGGCATGATGGAGCCCACAGACATCGGTAACCCAGGCACCATCTCAGAAAAGCACATCAGCACTGAAGACCACTACTCACAGGAAAGACAAGGTCAACCAGCAGAAAAGAAGCTGCAGATGAAAAAGCCATGAAAACCTGCAACAAAAGAGCGTTGGCAATGGTTGGCGAGGATCTATGCAGACCTCAGTGGTCTAAAGCGCACAGTTGAGAAGAGAATTGAGATGATGGGTGACCTTATACACAGAAACATTCGGAGTGAGGGAAATAATTAAGACAAAATTGCCAGCACAGCCCAAATCAAGAAGACAAAAGGAGATAGAGGGCCTCATTAAAGAGAGACAGCAACTGAGGAAACAGTGGAGAAAATCAATCATGGAGGAAAGAGAAGGAATCAACATCTGCAGGCAGAACTAAAGGCATGACTATCAACTCTAAGGAAGGCAGAAAACCTCAGGCTTCAAAGAAAGAAGAAAGCACACACAATTATATAAAGACCTCTACAAGTTCATGAAAAGCATTTTCACAGAGCAGAAGAATGGAACTGCTAAGATGTCAAAGGAAGAGTTGGAAGATCATCTGAAGCTGAGATACTCAGACAGCTGGAGAGCTGAACACATCTCAATACTTTCAGATATGCCACCCATCCCCCACTCTCAATGGAAAAAGCCTATCCACGTCAACTCTATCTATCCCCCTCATAATTTTAAATACTTCTATCAATTCCCCCCTCAACCTTCTACACTCCAAAGAATAAAGACCCAACTTGTTCAACCTTTCTCTGTAACTCAGGTGATGAAACCCAGGGAACATTGTCGTAAAGAATGAACTCAGCAGGTCAGGCAGCATCAGTTAGAAACGATGGGTCGACGTTTCGGGCCAGAACCCTTCGTCAGGAATTAAATTATTAAATCGTTAAATCCTGACGAAGGGTTCCGGCCCGAAACGTCGACTCATCGTTTCTAACTGATTCTACCTGACCTGCTGAGTTCATCCAGCGTACTGAAAGGGTTGCTTTGATCACAGCATCTGCAGATTATTTTGTGTTTAATATTCTAGTAAATCTTCTCTGTACTGTCTCAATTTTGTTGACATTTTTCCTATAATTCGGTGACCAGAACTCTTCTAACTGGCCTAAATCTCTCTGCAAGCTTTGAAAACCCACTTCATTATCCATAACGCCACCTATCTTAGCATCATCTGCATACTTACTCATCCAATTTACCACCCCATCATCCAGATCATTAATATATATGACAAACAACATTGGACCCAGTACAGATCCCTGAAGCACATCACTAGTCACTGGCCTCCAACCTGACAAACAATCATCCACCACTACTCTCTGGCATCTCCCATCCAGCCAGTAAAGCGGGCGAGAGCTGCTTCAGCACCAGGGCCAGATGGAGTTCCAAACAAACTCTACAAAAATGTACCAAGAGTCCTGAACTTCTTATGGAAACAGATGAAGGTGGTCTGGAAGAATAAACTTATTCTTGGAGTGCGGCGGCAGGCAGGAGAAATTCTAATTCCAAAAGAAAAAGATTCCTCAGAAATTGGACAGTTTTGGCAAATAAATCTATTAAATGTTCAAGGGAAAATATTTTTCAGAGTCATAGCACAAAGGTTGTCTACTTACCTGGAGAAAAATAACTTCATCGACACACATGTGCAGAAGGCAGGGTTGCCGGGTTTCTCTGGCTGCATGGAACAGACAGGTATAATTTGGCATCAGTTACAAACTGCTAGAAGGGAAGGAGGAGTCCTCCATGTCGTGTTCCTAGAGCTAGCCAATGCCTTTGGGTCCGTCTCACAGAACCTCCTGTGGTCTTCATTTGAATTCTTCTGTGCACCAGAATGTGTTACAACCCTGGTCAAAGCCTGCTTTCGAGATCTCCAGTTCTCATTGATAATCGCGGAGTACAACACAGCCTGGCAGCCCGTGGAGATAGGCGTAATGGCAGGTTGCACCAGCTCTCCACTGGCCTTTATTATGGCAATGGAAGTAATCATTAGAGCTTCTAAACGGAAGGAGAATGACTGGTCAGGACTACACCTACCACCAATCCGGGCATTTATGGATGATTTAATCATCCTGACAACTACCATCCCATGTACCAAACGGTTGTTAAGAAGCTCCATTCAAACATCAAGTGGGCCGGAATGACAATTAAAACAAAGAAGTCTAGAAGCATTTCTATAGTCAAGGGAAGGTTGGTTGACTATAAGTTCCATGTGGATGAGAGCAGGGAGTAAATAAGGTGCTTGAGGAGTATAAGAAGTGCAAGAAAATACTTAAGAAAGAAATCAGGAGGGCTAAAAGAAGACATGAGGTTGCCTTGGCAGTCAAAGTGAAGGATAATCCAAAGAGCTTTTACAGGTATATTAAGAGCAAAAGGATCGTAAGGGATAAAATTGGTCCTCTTGAAGATCAGAGTGGTCAGCTATGTGCGGAACCAAAGGAAATGGGGGAGATCTTAAATAGGTTTTTTGCGTCTGTGTTTACTAAGGAAACTGGCATGAAGTCTATGGAACTACGGGAAACAAGTAGTGAGATCATGGAAACTGTACAGATCGAAAAGGAGGAGGTTCTTGCTGTCTTGAGGAAAATTACAGTGGATAAATCCCCGGGACCTCCGGTGTTCCCTCGGATCTTGAAGGAGACTGGTGTTGAAATTGCAGGGGCCCTGGCTGAAATATTTAAAATGTCGCTGTCTACAGGTGAGGTGCCTGAGGATTGGAGAGTGGCTCATGTTGTTCCATTGTTTAAAAAAGGATCGAAAAGTAATCCGGGAAATTATAGGCCAGTAAGTTTAACGTCGGTAGTAGGTAAGTTATTGGAGAGTACTAAGAGACAGAATCTACAAGCATTTGGATAGACTGGGACTTATTAGGGAGAGTCAACATGGCTTTGTGCGTGGTAGGTCATGTTTGACCAATCTATTGGAGTTTTTCGAGGAGGTTACCAGGAAAGTGGATGAAGGGAAGGCAGTGGATATTGTCTACATTGACTTCAGTAAGGCCTTTGACAAGGTCCTGCATAGGAGGTTAGTTAGGAAAATTCAGTCGCTAGGTATACATGGAGAGGTGGTAAATTGGATTAGTCATTGGCTCGATGGAAGAAGCCAGAGAGTGGTGGTAGAGAATTGCTTCTCTGAGTGGAGGCCTGTGACTAGTGGTGTGCCACAGGGATCAGTGCTGGGTCCATTGTTATTTGTCATCTATATCAATGATCTGGATGATAATGTGGTAAATTGGATCAGCTAGTTTGCTGATGATACAAAGATTGGAGATGTAGTAGACAGTGAGGAAGGTTTTCAGAGCCTGCAGAGGGACTTGGACCAGCTGGAAAAATGGGCTGAAAAATGGCAGATGGAGTTTAATACTGACAAATGTGAGGTATTGCACGTTGGAAGGACAAACCAACGTAGAACATACAGGGTTAATGGTAAGGCACTGAGGAGTGCAGTGAAACAGAGGGATCTGGGAATACAGATACAAAATTCCCTAAAAGTGGCATCACAGGTAGATAGGGTCATAAAGAGAGCTTTTGGTACATTGGCCTTTATTAATTAAAGTATTGAGTATAAGAGCTGAAATGTTATGATGAGGTTGTATAAGGCATTGGTGAGGCCGAATCTGGAGTATTGTGTTCAGTTTTGGTCACCAAATTACAGGAAGGATATAAATAAGGTTGAAAGAGTGCAGAGAAGGTTTACAAGGATGTTGCTGGGACTTGAGAAACTCAGTTACAGAGAAAGGTTGAATAGGTTGGGACTTTATTCCCTGGAGCGTAGAAGAATGAGGGGAGATTTGATAGAGGTATATAAAATTATGATGGGTATAGATAGAGTGAATGCAAGCAGGCTTTTTCCACTGAGAGAAGGGGAGAAAAAAACCAGAGGACATGGGTTAAGGGTGAGGGGGGAAAAGTTTAAAGGGAACATTAGAGGGGGCTTCTTCACGCAGAGAGTGGTGGGAGTATGGAATGAGCTGCCAGATGAGGTGGTAAATGCGGGTTCTTTTTTAACATTTAAGAATAAATTGGACAGATACATGGATGGGAGGTGTATGGAGGGATATGGTCTGTGTGCGGGTCAGTGGGACTAGGCAGAAAATGGTTCAGCACAGCCAAGAAGGGCCAAAAGGCCTGTTTCTGTGCTGTAGTTTCTATGGTTTCTATAGGAAAGTAATTCCTACTGTGTCAGAAATGCCAGTTAAAGGCTTGAGGTGTCGGTACAATGTAAACCTTAGTGTTACAAATCAAGTGAAACTGCTGAGAGAAGAAATCATCAAAGGGCTTAAAGCCATCGATAAGACCTTGCTACCAGGAAACCTCAAGCTCTGGTGCCTTCAGTGTGGATTGCTCCCTCGGGTGTTGTGGCCACTGACTCTGTATGGAGTCCCTATCACTCAACGTTGAAAAGCTGGAGAGGATAGTTAGTTCCTTCATTAAGAAGTGTATGAGCCTACCAAGATTGCTAAGTAACATCTACCTGTATAGCAAAGGAGCTCTGGGGCTGACTGAAGAGTTCAAGTATGCCAATGTGGGGCTTACTTCTGATTTGTAGTGTTCTATTGCTAACAGTGTCAGGTAGTGATTGGATGGGCTGAAGGGCTTATCTCTGGTCTGTAGTGTTCTATGTCTACAACAGAATCAGATGGTCATTAGATGGGCTGAAGGGCCTGTTTCTAGTATGTTGTATTCTATGATGTATTCAGAATCAGACAGTGATCAGATGGGCTGATTGGCCTGATTCTGGTCTGTAGTGTTCTATGGTTAACAGAATCAGTGATCAGATGGGCAATGTCAAGATCTCGCTGGCTGGAGGAAAAGGTTTATGGGCTCACATGATCTAATCTTTCCGATTCAGTACCTCAGCCTTAATTTGTTTTTTCCATTAGGTTCTCTTCCTTTGTTTTCTGGTTTACACATCTGCAGAAATTGGATTACATTACATACAGTTTTCCATTTGTTATATTTCTCAGTTCTGCCTATATCCCACTTCCGGACATTTCTTTTAAACTTAACTTTTCTGTTTGCCTTCAGGTACATTCACTGTCCCATTTGATGGCCGTTACTTCATCAGTGCTATTCTGACGGGACATCGCAATCAGCGTATTGAAGCTGTCCTCGCTAAATCCAACACAGGACTGGCAAGAATAGACTCTGGGGGATTCCAACCAGAAGGGCTGGAGAACAGGCCAGTGATAGGACCCCAGCCTACGTCGGGTTCTCTGGGCATTTTCAACATAATTTTACCCCTCAGCCAAGGCGACACAGTTTGCATCGACCTTGTGACTGGCAAACTGGCCCACTCGGATGAACCCTCGACTATCTTTAATGGGGTTCTTCTGTACCAGGACAAGGACATTTGATGCCTCATCATTGCTCTGGGCTTAAGGTGGGGATATATTTATACACTAATATATTCGGAGCATCATTCACAAATGGGATTGACAACAGGAGTCCAATCTCTACATTAGTTTCTGCACTGCTGTTGAACTCTTATTTAATATAAAGCAATGTCTGATATCAGCTGCTGCTGTGGGAGGAAGGCTTGGTGATCACAGTGTCTTCAATCACACTTTACATCTCTGTCTTATCTTTTCAAGAAGACTTAATTGAACCAAAGACTCAAAACCACCCAGTCACATCGATCTGAAATGGCGATGAGGAAACATCCTGAATGGAAGAACAGACCCACCGGCAGTGCTTGCATCTGCTACGACAGAGTTTGAAAAGTGCCCAGGGACAGATTCCAAGTCTAGAACTGAAACCAGGATTTGCATTGCAGACTGATGTCACAGAAGACTGGTTATAAATAAAATGAACTCACCAATTGTTTAACGCCGGGATTTTCTGATTTCCCTCCTCTCCGCTTCCTAATGCCCATTTTCACCTCCCCTAGTCCCAGTAATACCACTGTAGAATAATAATACCTTTACTCTAGAAAGCTATCATATGGCCTCACTCAAACTAAATCACGCAGAACAAGTAATCAAAGACTTGGATAAAACTGTTGGATTTTAAGGAATTTTGTGGAGAAATATAAAGGTTGAGGCACAGCTGCCCAGAAGAGCTGCATTATAAGAGTACAGATGACGTACAACAATTGAAAGGCAATAAAACTGCAGAATGCTGAAAATCAGAAATTGAAAATATTTTCTGCTTTCATTTAAGGTCACAGATAGATTTGAAAGCAAGGGTAAAAGTGTTGTAAAACAAGGCACTGATGGGGCAGGGAGGAGTTCTGAGAACTGAAAAAACAGGCACTAAATCAACAGCATTTTCCACGGCTCCTTCAGTTTCATTTCACCGCTTAGCTGAGGAGAAAGCTTGTGACAGTTGGTGAGCGATGCAATAAGTGTATCAGAATTTTGGATAAGCAGCTGAACGGAAGGTTGAAGGTATGGTGCCCACATGGAGATAATAATTGAGTCTACAGACAATAAATGGAGGATATAAATAGCAAGTAAAGTGGAAATGGAACATACCAATGATCTGAAAATGAGCAGTTTGGCAACAAAGGGGGCAAGGGGTCAGAAATAGTTCACATCAAATTAACAGACGATACATCCTCCCACAGCCAGAAGGTGTAGACAATATGCAGTATTGCAGTTGGGACACACACGGCTACTGCAGCCTCGCTTCCAACTCCTTGTACACCAGTTCCTCTGATTTCAATTGGAGTAGGATGTTTGCAAAGGGGCGTCCAGAAAGCAGGATGCTTAAAACTACGAGAGTTCAAGATCTGCATGTTCCTCTTTGAGTGAAGGACAAGGATAAGGTAGGGAACTCTGGATTACATTAGATATTACATCCTTGGCTAGGAAAACGGTTTGGGTCAGGTATAGACTGCTGGGATTGTGAATCCCCAGAGGAGTATACTGGATACATAAGAAAGTAATCTGGAACAGGAATGTTAGATTTGTAGAAGATTGAGAGGCACAGATAGAATGGGCAGCCAGCACTTTTTCCACAAGACAATAGCCAACACCAGAGGACATCCATTTAAGCTGAGTGCAGGAAAATTTAGGGGAGATGTCAGAGTGATGGGTGCCTGGAATGCACTGCTGGGGGGATGGTAGAGTCTGACACAACAGGGACATTTAATACTCTTAGATAGGCACATGGATGTAAGAAAAATGGGTTATGGGCTGTGTGGGAGGGAAAGGTTAGATTAACCATGGAGCCAGTTTAAAAAGGTCAGCACAACATTGTGGGCTGAAGGGCCTGTACTGTGCTGTACTGTTTTATATTCTGTGTTAGTGGGTATGCCTTGTGGGAGGTTCACATTACTGTAGAGGTGCTGTACATTTTAAAACATATGGTAGATATCCAAGAATGCAGTGGGAAATGATATCATGCAGTTGATCAAGATCCCTCTATAATTTTTGATAAGTTTCATCACTGACGATATACATAGAACATAGAATAGTACAGCACAGTACAGGCCCTTCGGCTCACAATGTTGTGCCGACCCTCAAACCCTGCCTCCCATATAAGCCCCCACCTTAAATTCCTCCATATACCTGTCTATATTTTCTGATATGATCTGTAAACTTAGTAACCAAACCTTGCACATTCCCATTAATGTACTGTAGATGATGTTGTGGCCATCACTGAATCGTGGCTGAAGGTTGGTTGTAGTTGGGACTTGAATGTCCAAGGTTACACATTATATCGGAGGGATAGGAAGGTAGGCAGAGGGGGTGGTGTGGCTCTACTGGTAAGGAATGTCATCAAACCTGTAGAAAGACGTGACATAAGATCGGAAGATATTGAATCCTTGTGAGTTGAGTTAAGAAACTGCAAGGATAAAAAGACGTAGATGCAGTTATATACAGGCCTCCCAATAGTGGCTGGGAGGTGGATAGAAACCATAGAAAACTACAGCACAGAAACAGGCCTTTTGGCCCTTCTTGGCTGTGCCGAACCATTTTCTGCCTTGTCCCACTGACCTGCACACGGACCATATCCCTCCATACACCTCCCATCCATGTATCTGTCCAATTTATTCTTAAATGTTAAAAAAGAACCCGCATTTACCACCTCATCTGGCAGTTCATTCCATACTCCCACCAGTCTCTGTGTGAAGAAGCCCCCCCTAATTTTCCCTTTAAACTTTTCCCCCCTCACCCTTAACCCATGTCCTCTGGTTTCTTTCTCCCCTTGCCTCAGTGGAAAAAGCCTGCTTGCATTCACTCTATCTATACCCATCATAATTTTATATACCTCTATCAAATCTCCCCTCATTCTTCTACGCTCCAGGGAATAAAGTCCTAACCTATTCAACCTTTCTCTGTAACTGAGTTTCTCAAGTCCCAACAACATCCTTGTAAACCTTCTCTGCACTCTTTCAACCTTATTTATATCCTTCCTGTAATTTGGTGACCAAAACTGAACACAATACTCCAGATTCGGCCTCACCAATGCCTTATACAACCTCATCATAACATTCCAGCTCTTATACTCAATACTTGGATTAATAAAGGCCAATGTACCAAAAGCTCTCTTTACGACCCTATCTACCTGTGACGCCACTTTTAGGGAATTTTGTATCTGTATTCCCAGATCCCTCTGTTCTACTGCACTCCTCAGTGCCTTACCATTAACCCTGTATATTCTACCTTTGTTTGTCCTTCCAACGTACAATACCTCACACTTGTCTGTATTAATCTCCATCTGCCATTTTTCAGCCCATTTTTCCAGCTGGTCCAAGTCCCACTGCAGGCTCTGAAAACCTTCCTCACTGTCAACTACACCTCCAATCTTTGTATCATCAGCAAATTTGCTGATCCAATTTACCACATTATCATCCAGATCATTGATATAGATGACAAATAACAATGGACCCAGCACTGATCCCTGTGGCACACCACTAGTCACAGGCCTCCACTCAGAGAAGCAATTCTCTACCACCACTCTCTGGCTTCTTCCATCGAGCCAATGTCTAATCCAATTTACCACCTCTCCATGTATACCTAGCAACTGAATTTTCCTAACTAACTTCCCATGCGGGACCTTGTCAAAGGATCACAGATTAAAACAGGAAGTAGAAAAGATGAGTCAAAAGGACAATGTTGTGGTAGTCATGGGAGATTTTAATATGCGGGTCATTTGGGAAAATCAGGTTGGTAATGGATCTCAAGAGAGTGAGTTTGTTGAATGCCTATGAGATGGCTTTTTTAGAGCAGTTTGTCATTGAGTCTACCAGGGGATCAGCTATACTGAATAGTGTGTTATATAATAAACCAGAGGCGATGAGGAAGGTTATGGTAAAAGAACCGGTAGGAACCAGTGATCACGATATGATTGAGTTCAACTTGAAATTTGATAGGGAGAAAGTAAAGTCTGATGTAGCAGCATTTCAGTGGAGTAAGGGAAATTACAGTGGTAAGAGAGAGGAGTTGGCCAAAGTAAATTGGAAGGAGCTGCTGGCAGGGATGTCAGCACAGTAGCAATGGCATGCATTTCTGGGAAAAATGAGGAAGGTGCAGGACATGTGGATTCCAAAAATGAAGAAATACTCAAATGGTAAAATAGTACAGCCATGGCTGACAAGGGAAGTCAAAGCTATTGTAAAAGCAAAAGAAAGGGCATACAATAAAGCAAAAATTAGTGGGAAGATAGAGGATTGGGAAGTTTTTAAAAACTTACAGACAGCAACAAAAGCAACCGTTAGAAGGGAAAGGACGAAATATGAGAGCAAGCTAGCAAATAATATCAAAGTGGATAGTAAAAGCTTTATCAAATATGTAAAATATAAAAGAGAGATGAGAGTGGATATAGGACCACTAGAAAATGAGGCAGAAGAAATAATAATGGGGGACAAGGAGATGGCTGATGAACTAAATTAATATTTTGCATCAGTCTTCACTGTGGAAGACACTAGCAGTATGCCTGATGTTGTAGTGTGTGAAGGAAGAGAAGTGGGTGCAGTTACTATTACAAGAGAGAATGCGCTCAAAAAGCTGAAAGACCAAAAGGTACATAAGTCCCCTGGACCAGATGAACTGCACCCTAGGGTTCTGAAAGAGGTAGCATTAGAGATTGTGGTGGCATTAGAAACATAGAAACATAGAAAATAGGTGCAGGAGTAGGCCATTCGGCCCTTCGAGCCTGCACCGCCATTTATTATGATCATGGCTGATCATCCAACTCAGAACCCTGCACCAGCATTCCCTCCATACCCACTGATTCCCGTAGCCACAAGGGCCATAACTAACTCCCTCTTAAATATAGCCAATGAACTGGCCTCAACTGTTTCCTGTGGCAGAGAATTCCACAGATTCACCACTCTCTGTGGCTCTGGCACTGTGCTGGAGAACTGGAAAATTGCAAATGTCATTCCACTCGTTAATAAAGGAAGGAGGCAGCAGAAAGGAAATTATAGACCAGTTAGCCTGACCTCAGTGGTCGGGAAGATGTTAGATTCAATTGTTAAAGATGAAGTGATGGAGTCCTTGGTGACACAGGACAAGATATACAAAGTCAGCATGGTTTCCTTCATGGAAAATCCTGCCTGATGAACCTGTTGGAATAATCTGAGGAGATTACAAGTAGGATAGATAAGGGGATGCAGTGGATGTTGTATATTTGGACTTTAAGAAGGGCTTTGACAAGGTGTCACACATGAGGCTGCTTACCAAGTTAAGAGCCCGTGGTATTACAGAAAGTTACTAACATGGTCAGAGCATTGGCTGATTGGTAGCGAGTGGGAATAAAAGGATCCTTTTCTGATTGGCTGCAGGGGTCGATATTGGGACCACTTCTTTTCATGTTGTATATAAATGATTTAGATGATGAAATAGATGACTTTGTTGCCAAGTTTGCAGATGTTACAAAGATTGGTGGTGGGGCAGGCAGCGTTGAGGAAATAGGTAGGGTGCAGAAGGACAGTGGCACATTAGGAGAATGGGCAAGAACGTGGCAAATGAGATATATTGTTGGAAAATCTATGTTCATGCACTTTGGTAGTAGAAATAAATGTATGGACTATTTTCCAAACAGGGAGAAAAATCAAAAAATCAAAAAATTTGAGTTGCAAAGGGACTTTGTAGTCCTTGTGCAGAACACCTTAAAGGTTAACTTGCAGGTAGAGTTGGTGGGGAGGAAGGCAAATGCCATGTTAGCATTCATTTCAAGAGGTCTAGAATTCAAGAGCAAGGATGTGATGCTGAGGATTTATAAGGCACTCCCCTTGTGAGGCCTCCCCTTGAGTATTGTGAACTGTTTTGGGCTCCTCATCTTAGAAGAGATGTGCTGGCATTGCAGAGGGTCCAGAGGAGGTTCACAAGGATGATTCCAGGAATAAAAAGGTTATCATATGATGAACATATATATTTGTCATATACATTTATGATCTGGATGATGGGGTGGTAAATTAGATTAGTAGGTATGCAGATGATACTAAGGTAGGTGGAGTTATCGATAATGAAGTAGGTTTTCAAAGCTTGCAGAGAGATTTAGATCACTTAGAAGAGTGGGATGAAAGATGGCAGATGGAGTTTAATGCTGATAAATGTGAGGTGCTACATTTTGGTAGGACTAATCAAAATAGGACATACATGGTAAATGGTAGGGCATTGAAGAATGCTATAGAACAGAGGAGTCTAGGAATAATGGTGTATAGTTCCCTGAAGGTGGAATCTCATGTGGATAGGGTGGTGAAGAAAGCTTTTGGTATGCTGCCCTTATAAATCAGAGCCTTGAGTATAGCAGTTGGGATGTAATGTTGAAATTGTACAAGACATTGGAGAGGCCAAATTTGGATTATTGTGTACAATTCTGGTCACCAAATTATAGGAAAGATGTCAATAAAATTGAGAGAGTACAGAGGAGATTTACTAAAATGTTACCTGGGTTTCATCTCCTAAGTTACAGAGAAAGATTGAACAAGTTAGATCTTTATTCTTTGGAGCACAGAAGGTTGAGGGGGGACTTGATAGAGGTATTTAAAATTATGAGGGGGATAGATAGAGTTGATGTGGATAGGCTTTTTCCATTGAGAGTGAGGGAGATTCAAACAAGAGGACATGAGTTGAGAGTTAAAGGGCAAAAGTTTAGGGGTAATATGAGGGGGAACTTCTTTACTCAGAGAGTGGTAGCTGTGTGGAACGAGCTTCCAGCAGAAGTGGTTGAGGCAGGTTCAATGTTGTCATTTAAAGTTAAATTGGATAGATATATGGACAGGAAAGGAATGGAGGGTTATGGGCTGAGTGCAGGTCGGTGGGATTAGGTGAGAGTAAAAGTTCGGCAACAACTAGAAGGGCCAAGATGGCCTGTTTCCGTGCTGTAATTGTTATATGGTTATATGATTATATAACATTTAATAACTCTGGCTCTGTACTCATTGGAATTCCGAAGGATGAGGGGGATCTCATTGAAACCTTTCAAATGCTGAAAGGCCTAGACAGAGTAGATGTGGAAAGGATGTTTCCCATGTTGGGAGAATCTAGGACAAGAGGGTACAGCCTCAGGATAGAGGTGTGTCCTTTCAAAACAGAGATGTGGAGAAATTTCTTTAGCTAAAGGGTGGTGAATTTATGGAATTTGTTGCTACATGCAGCTGTGGAGGCCAAGTCACTGGGTGTATTTAAGATAGATTCTTGATTGGACATGGCATCAAAGGTTATAGGGAGAAGGCTGCAAACTGGGGTTGAGCAGGAGAAGAAAAAAGAATCATCTATGATTGAATGGTGGAGCAGACTCGATAGGCCAGATAGCCTAATTCTGCTACTATGTGATATGGTCTATTAGTATTATGACAAGAGTGACATCAGCTCTGATCTCAGGTACACCGTTAGTCACAAGCCTCCAGTTTGAGAAACAATGTTCCCCATTACCCTCTGCTTCCTACCATGAAGCTAATTGTGTATTCAATTAGCCAGCTTTCCCTGGATCCTATGCAAACTAACCATCCAGAGCAGCCGAACATATGGAACCAGATAGATTATGTTTACCAACCCGCCCTCATCGGGCTTCTTGGTCACTTCATCAAGGAACTCAATTAAGTTTCTAAATCATGATTTCCCACACACAAAACCATGCTGACTACCCCGAAGAAACCCGTCTTTTCAGATGTATTGTATGTCTATCTTAGCCTTCAGAACTCTCTCCGGTAACTTTCCAATGAGATAATTCACAGGCTTTTCTCTGCTGCCTTTCTTAAATAAAGGAAAACTTTCACCAGTCTTCTAGCACACCAGCCATGACTAACAATAATGCAAATATCTCAGCCAGAACTCATGCATATTCTGCACTTGCATCCCACCGGATCAGGCTCTGGTGACTTGTCTACCTTCTCACACTTTAAGACCACAACCCAGAATTAGGCCATTAAGCCCACTGAGTTTCGTCCACCTGGTTTATTACCATAGAAACATAGAAAACCTACAGCACAATACAGGCCCTTTGGCCCACAATGTTGTGCCAAACATGTGCTTACTTTAGAAATTACCTAGGGTTACCCATAGCCCTCTAATTTTCTAAGCTCCATGTAGCCATCCAGAGCCTCTTAAAAGACCCTATTGTATCAGCCTCCACCACTGCTGCCAGCAGCCCATTCCACGCACTCACCACTCTCTGCATAAAAAACCTACCCCTGACATCTCCTCTGTACCTACTTCCAAGCACCTTAAAACTGTGCCCTCTCATGTTAGCAATTTCAGCCCTGGGGAAAAGCTTCTGACTATCCACACAATCAATGCCTCTCATCATCTTATACACCTCTATCAGGTCATCTCTCATCCTCCGTCGCCTTAAGGAGAAAAGGCCAAGTTCACTCAACCTATTCTCGCAAGGCATACTCCCCAATTCAGGCAACATTCTTGGAAATCTCCTCTGCACCCTTTCTATAGTTTCCACATCCTTCCTGTAGTTAGGTGACTAGAATTGAACACAGTACTCCAAGTGGGGTCTGACCAGGTTCCTATATAGTTGTAACATTACCTCCCTGCTTTTGAATTCAATCTCATGGCTGATGAAGGCCAATGCAGCATATGCCTTTTTAACCACACAGTCAGCCTGCCTATGGACATAGACACCAAGATCCCTCTGATCCTCCACACTGCCAAGAGTCTTACAATTAATACTATATCCTGTCATCATACTTGACCTCCCAAAATGAACCACCTCACACTTACCTGTGTTGAGCTCCATCTGCCACTTCTCAGCCCAGTTTTGCATCTTATCGATATCCCGCTGTATACTTTGACAGCCCTCCACACTATCCACAACACCTCCAACCTTTGTGTCATCATGAAATTCACTAACCCATCCCTCCACTTCCTCATCCAGGTCATTTATAAAAATCACGAACAGTAAGGGTCCCAGAACAGATCCCTGAGGCACACCACTGGTCACTGACCTCCATGCAAAATATGACCTGTCTACAACCACTCTTTGCCTTCTGTGGGCAAGCCAATTTTGGATCTACAAAGCAAGGTTCCCTTGGATCCCATGCCTCCTTATTTTCTCAATAAGCCTTGCATGGGGTACCTTATCAAATGCCTTGCTGAAATCCATATACACTACATCCACTGCTCTACCTTCATCAATGTACTTAGTCACAACCTCAAAAGACTCAATCAGGCTGGTAAGGCACGACCTGCCTTTGACAAAGCCCTGCTGATTATTCCTAATCATATTATGCCTCTCCAAATAATCATAAATCCTGCCTCTCAGGATCTTTTCCATCAACTTACCAACCACTGAAGTAAGACTCACTAGTCTATAGTTTCCTGGGCTGTATCTACTCCCTTTCTTGAATAATGGAACAACATCTGCAACCCTCCAATCCTCTGGAACCTCTCCTGTCCCAATTGATGATGTAAAGATCATCGCCAGAGGCTCAGCAATGTCCTCCCTCACCTCTCATAGTAGCCTGGGGTATATCTTGTCCAGTCCCGGAGATTTATCCAACTTGATGTTTTCCAAAAGCTCCAGCACATCCTCTTTCTTAATGTCTACATGCTGAAGCTTTTCAGTCATTGTAAGTCAACCCTACAATCGCAAAGGTCCTTTTCCATAGTGAATACTGAAACAAAGTATTCATTAAGTACCTCTGCTGTCTCCTCTGGTTCCATACACACTTTCCCACTGTCACACTTGGTTGGTCCTATTCTCTCATGTCTTACCCTCTTGCTCTTCACATACTTGTAGAATACCTTGCGGTTTTCTTGAATCCTGTTCGCCAAGGCCTTCTCATGGCCCGTTCTGGCTCTCCTAATTTCACTATTGAGCTCCTTCTTGATAGCCTTATAATTTTCTAGATCTTTATCATTACCTAGTTTTTTCGAACCTTTCGTAAGCTTTTCTTTTCTGCTTGACTTTCAACAGCCTTTGTACACCATGGTTCCTGTACCCTACCATCCTTTCCATGAATCATTGGAATGTACCTATGCAGAACTCCACGCAAATATCCCCTGAACATTTGCCACATTTCTGCCATATATTTCCCTGAGAAAGTCCTGGGTATGACTCTAAACTGCAACCGGTGATGAGGCTCTGATTGGGGACTTTCAGAGCTTTGGGGAAAGTGGAGTTACCCCTTAGTCATTCATTGCTCCCAGGGCCACTCTGACCTGGAACGGCAGCACCTGCAAGGGTTCCTGCTCAGGATATGAGCGGAGGCCAACGGCAGATCCGGCAGGTTCAGTAACTGAACTTATGACGGAGAAGGCGGATGAGCTAGGACCTCAAATGTCAACGGCTATAGTACAGGTGGATGAACACTTGGGAAGAGAAATGGCAATTTCTTTAGTTCACCCAATAGTAGGCAATAGCAAACCACCGTTGCTAGATATTAGGTTTCCTAGAATCTATTTGCTAAGAACACTATTGTCGAACTCACAAAATGTATCACACAACAACAGCATCAAGAGGATCTTCAAGACAACTCTGAAGATGCTTCGCTCGGTAGGGTTGATTCTGGTCAGCAGGGGATCCCTGACCATCATCAAGCAACTGCTCATAAAATTTATTCTTGTGGAACATCCCATACTAATGGAGTAGGAATTCTTATGGATGAAAACATGGCAAAAAGTGTTTTAGGACATTGGGCAATATCAGGAAGAGTGCTCCTTGTTAGATTCAGAGGACAACCATTTGATCTAACAATTATACAGGTATATGCACCAACAACAGATGGAACAAATGAGGATATAGATAAATTCTATGAAGAGCTTGAACAAGCAAAGAATGGTTGCAAATCTCAAGATATTGTTATTGTCATGGGAGATCTACATGCTAAAGTAGGACAAGGTGCTGATGGAAATACCATAGGAAAATTTGGACTAGGGGAAAGAAATAAAGAGGTGAGAAATGGGTAGAATGGTGCAAGATGAATAATCAGGTCATTATGAACACCTACTTGAAAAACCATCCAAAACTCTTGTGGACCTGGAAAAGTCCAGGTGATAACACTAGAAATCAAATTGACTTTATTACTATAAACCAAAGATTTAGAAACTCAGTGACTCAATGCAAAACATATCCAGGTGCAGACTGTAATAGTGACTATAACCCAGTAGTATGTCATGTAAAAGTAAAACTAAAGAAGCAAAAACCTGAACAATCCCTTGACTACTTGCAATAAATTAAAGAAGATACTTCAGACAAGAATTCACAATTGAAGTAAGGAATAGATTTCAAAGTCTAGAAATAGAATCTGTTGAAGATGATAGCAATCATGTAGAAATGAAATTTAACTCTCTAAAGGATGCCTTGGTAGAATCAGTAAAGTCAGTGATTCCTAAAAAAAAGGAAGAAGCACAAAGAATTAATGGATGACAGATGAAATCAAAAATCTAATGGAAGAAAGGAGACAAAAGAAAGCAAATCTTATAGAATATAAGTCCTTAGATTAAAAAGTTAAAAGCTTATGTCAAAAAGCTAAACAAGAATGGTTAAACCAGGAATGTGAGCAAATAGAAAGAATCCTTATTATTGATCCAAAAAGGTTACATCAACAAATCAAGAATATCACTGGTAAAAAGCTCCCCTGTTCTTCAGGTGGATGTTTGAAAGCAAAGGACGATACCATTATCATGGAAAAAGATGAGATTATGAACAGATGGACTGAGTATATTCAGGAATTGTTTGAAGACGATCAAGGTGAAAAACCAGAAATTAAGAAAAACATTGAAGGTCCAAGTATTTTAAAATCTGAAGTTTGTAATGCAATAAATAAGATAAAGAAAGGAAAGGCAGCAAGTCCCGATGAATTAGTAATAGAACAAATTATTGCCCTTGAAGATTATGGAATTGAAAAACTTACTGATTTAATCAATGACATTTATGAGACCGGAATAATACCAGAAGAGATGAAAAAATCAGTGTTTATCACTCTTCCTAAGAAACCTGGAGCAAAAGAATATGTATTACATAGGACCGTAAGTTTAATGAGTCATATCACCAAAATACATCTAAGAATTTTGGTGACAAGAGCTAAAAGTAAGATACAAGCTGAAATAGGCAAAGAACAATGTGGTTTTGTGAAAGACAAAAGTACAAGAAACACAAGATTGATGTTAGGGATACTATCAGAATGAGCTACTCAAGTGCAAAAAAATGTGTTTGTTTTATTGACTGCACAAAAGCATTTGATAAAGTGATGTACAATAAGTTATTTGAAATATTACAGAAAACTCTAGATCTAGATTCAAAAGACCTCTGTCAATACTGGGAACAAACTGCCACTGTAAGAATAGATGGAGAAGTAGGCCAGTTTAAGAAAATCAAGAGAGGCATTAGACAAGGGTGTGTTTTCTCCCCTGATTTATTTAATGTGTACGAGACATCACGGGAATCAAAGTTGGCGGTGAAAACATCAATAATTTCAGATATGCAGATGACACTGTGTTAATTGCAAGAATGGAGGAAGAGCTACAAAACTTAATTGATATAATTGTTGAAGAACGTGCAAAAATGGATCTATATCAATTACAAAAAGACAGAATGTATGGTGATATCCAAAAAGAAGGAGAACCCTATCTGCAGGCAGAGAATAAACAGGGAAGACATAAAACAAGTACAGAACTTTTGCTACTTAGGAAGCTGGGTGACATCAGATGGCAGATGCGACTTGGACATCAAAAGAAGAATAGGGATGGCAAAAGACACCTTTATGAGAATGAAGAGTATACTGACCAACATTAAACTAGGCATGATAACCCGCCTCAGAGTACTGATATGTTATGTTTATCCAGTTATGTTATATGGCTCAGGATGTTGGACAATATCTAGTAACATGAGGAAATGAATTAAAGCAGCAGAGATGTGGCTTTTGAGGAGGATGGAAAGAATATCATGGACGAAATGAATATCTGACGAGGATGTCATGAACAGAGCAAGCACAAAAAGAGAAATAATGTATAAGATCATGAAAAGGCAACGTAAACTTCATTGGACATGTGATTAGGAAAGAGGAGTTAGAATGCATGGTAATTATGGGAAGAAAGCAAGAGGAAGACAAAGACAAATGACAGCAGCCAGAGAACTGGAAATGAATACCAATGGATTGATCTACTTGACCCAAAACAGAGTGTGTGGGCCATGGCAGTCAAAGATCAAACTGGGCGCGGCACCTGATGACGATGATGATGGTGATTTCCCTGAGAACATCTGTTCCCAATTTATGCTTCCAAGTTCCTGCCTGAGAGCTTCATATTTCCCCTTACTCCAATTAAACACTTTCCTAACATGTCTGTTCCTATCTCTCTCCAATGCTATGGTAAAGTGAGAGAATTATGATCACTATCTACAAAATGCTCTCCCACTGAGAGACCTGACACCTGACCAGGTTCATTTCCCAACACCAGATCAAGTACAGCCTCTCCTCTTGTAGGCTTATCTACATATTGTGTCAAGAAACCTTCCTGAACACACCTAACAAACTCCACCCCATCTAAACCCCTTGTTCCAGGGGCAATCAATATTTGGGCAGTTAAAATCTCCCACCACAACACCCTGTTATTATTACATCTTTCCAGAATCTGTCTCCCTATCTGCTCCTTAATGTCACCTTTCCTGCCAATCAGCCAACGCTCTATCCACATATGTAACTTTCCTGTAATTCCATGGGCTCTTATTAACCACCTGGATGTGGGGGTAGAAGGGTGGGTTGGCAAGTTTGCAGACGACACAAAGGTTGGTGGTATTGTAGATAGTGTAGAGGATTGTCAAAGATTGCAGAGAGACATTGATAGGATGCAGAAGTAGGCTGAGAAGTGGCAGATGGAGTTCAACCCAGAGAAGTGTGAGGTGGTACACTTTGGAAGGACAAACTCCAAAGCAGAGTATAAAGTATATGGCAGGATACTTGGTAGTGTGGAGGAGCAGAGGGATCTCAGGGTACATGTCCACAGATCCCTGAAAGTTGCCTCACAGGTGGATAGGGTAGTTAAGAAAGCTTATGGGGTGTTAGCTTTCATAAGTCGAGGGATAGAGTTTAAGAGTCGCGATGTAATGATGCAGCTTTATAAAACTCTGGTTAGGCCACACTTGCAGTACTGTGTCCAGTTCTGGTCACCTCACTATAGGAAGGATGTGGGAGCATTGGAAAAGGTACAGAGGAGATTTACCAGGATGCTGCCTGGTTTAGAGGGTATGCATTATGATCAGAGATTAAGGGAGCTAGGGCTTTACTCTTCGGAGAGAAGGAGGATGAGAGGAGACATGATAGAGGTGTACAAGATAATAAGAGGAATAGATAGAGTGGATAGCCAGTGCCTCTTCCACAGGACACCACTGCTCAATACAAGAGGACATGGCTTTAAGGTAAGGGATGGGAAGTTCAAGGGGGATATTAGAGGAAGGTTTTTTACTCAGAGAGTGGTTGGTGCATGGAATGCACTGCCTGAGTCAGTGGTGGAGGCAGATACACTAGTGAAGTTTAAGAGACTACTAGACAGGTATATGGAGGAATCTAAGGTGGGGTCTTATATGGGAGGCAGGGTTTGAGGGTCGGCACAACATTGTGGGCCGAAGGGCCTGTACTGTGCTGTACTATTCTATGTTCTATGTTCTTATCTTGTTTAGCAGCCTCACTTGTAGCACCTTGTCAAAGGCCTTCTGAAAATCCAAATACACCACATCCACTGCATCTTCCTTGTCTAGCCTACTGGTAATTTCCTCAAAAAATTGCAATAGGTTTGTCAGGCAGGATTTTCCTTTAAGGAATCCATGCTGAGTTCTGCCTATCTTGTCATATGCCTCCAGGTACTCCGTAACCTCATCCTTCACAACGGACTCCAACAACTTCCCAACCACTGATGTCAAGCTAACAAGTCTATAATTTCCTTTTGGCTTCCTTGCCCCCTTCTTAAAAAGCAAAGTGACATTTGCAATATTCCAGTCCTCTGGAACCATGCAGAATCTATTGACTTTTGAAAGATCATTGCTAATGCCTCCGCAATCTCCACAGCTACTTCCTTCAGAACACGAGGGTGCATTCCATCCAGTCTGGGAGATTTATCTACCCTTCCACTATTCAGCTTCCTGAGTACTTTCTCTGTCGTAATTGTGACTACGCACACTTCTCTTCCCTGACACCCTTGAGTATTTGGTATACTGCTGATGTCTTCCTCAGTGAAAACTGATGCAAAACACTCGTTCAGTTCCTCCACCATCTCCTTATCTCCCATTACAATTTCTCCAGCATTATTTTCTATCGGTCCTATATCTACTCTCACCTGCCTTTTACTCTTTATATACTTGATAAAGCTTTTAGTATCCTCTTCGATATTATTTGCTAGCTTCCTTTCATAGTTCATCTTTTCCCTCTTAATGACCTTCTTAGTTTCCTTTTGTAAGCTTTTAAAAACTTCCCAATCCTGTCTTCCCACTAATTTTTGCTTCCTTGTATGCCCTCTCCTTTTCTTTAACTTTGACTTCTCTTGTCAGCCACAGTTACATCCTTTTTCCACTGGAAAATTTCTTCTTTTTTGGAATATACCTGTTTTGCACATTCCTCATTTCTCGCATATGTTCCAGCCACTGTTGCTCTGCCGTCTTTCCCACCAGTGTTCCTTTCCAGTCAACTTTGGCCAGTTCCTCTCTCATGCTACTGTAATTTCCTTTACTCCACTGAAATACTGACACATCAGATTTCGGCTTCTCTTTCTCAAATTTCACAGTGAACTCAATCATGTTATGATCACTGCCTCCTAAGGGTTCCTTCACCTCAATCTCTCTAATCACCTACGGTTCATTACACAATACCCAATCCAGTACAGCCGATCCCCCAGTGGGCTCAACAACAAAAAGCCATCTCGCAGACATTCTACAAATTCTCTCTCTTGAGATCCAGTGCCGACCTGATTTTCCCAATCCACTCGCATGATAAAATCCCCCACAATTATCATAACACTGCCCTTCTGACAAGCCTTATCTATATCCTGTTGTAATTTGTAGTCCATATCACTGCAGCTGTTTGGAGGCCTGTATATAACTGCCATCAGGGTCCTTTTACCCCTGCGATTTCTTAGTTCAACCCATAAAGATTCTGCACCTTCCGATCCTATGTCACCTCTTTCTAATGATTTAATATCATTTCTTACCAATAAAGTCACGCCTCCCCCTCTGCCTACCTTCCTATCCTTCCGATACACTGTGTATCCTTAGACGTTCGGCTCCCAGAGACATGCATCCTTTAGCCAGGTCTCAGTGATGGTCACAATATCATACCTGCCAATCTGTAGCTGTACAACAAGATCATCCACCTTATTCCTTATGCTGTGTGCATTTAAATACACCTTAAGATCAGTATTTGATACTTTTTGCTTTCATTGCACTGCAACTTTATTGCACTGCAACTCATCCCAATGGCTGCAAATTTGCCCCATCACCTGCCTGTCCTTCCTGTCATCTTTACTGCTCACTATCTTAGATCTATTTCTGTTTTCCCCTTCCTCCGCTCTATCATTCCAGTTCCCATCCCCCTGCCAAATTAGTTTAAAACCTCCCTAACAGCTCTATTAAACCTTCCCGCCAGGATATTGGTCCCCTTCGGGTTCAGGTGTAACCTGTCCTTTTTGAACAGATCATACTTCCCCCAGAAGAGATCCCAATGATCCAAGAATCTGAAGCCCTGCCCCCTGCACCAGTCTCTCAGCCACGCATTCATCTGCCTGATCCTACTATTCTTGCCCTCGCTAGCACATGGCACAGGTAGTAATCCCGAAATTACTACCCTGGAGGTCCTGCTTCTCAGCTTCCTTCCTAACTCCTGGAAATCTCTCTTCAGGACCTCCTTCCTTGTCCTATCT